>NW_025747395.1:0-58412 GCF_021184085.1 Oncorhynchus gorbuscha | reverse complement strand
GCGCGTCGCCCTCCAGTGGGCAAACTAAGGAGCGCGTCGCCCTCCAGTGGGCAAACTAAGGAGCGCGTCGCCCTCCAGTGGGCAAACTAAGGAGCGCGTCGCCCTCCAGTGGGCAAACTAAGGAGCGCGTCGCCCTCCAGTGGGCAAACTAAGGAGCGCGTCGCCCTCCAGTGGGCAAACTAAGGAGCGCGTCGCCCTCCAGTGGGCAAACTAAGGAGCGCGTCGCCCTCCAGTGGGCAAACTAAGGAGCGCGTCGCCCTCCAGTGGGCAAACTAAGGAGCGCGTCGCCCTCCAGTGGGCAAACTAAGGAGCGCGTCGCCCTCCAGTGGCAAACTAAGGGAGCGCGTCGCCCTCCAGTGGGCAAAACAAGGAGCGCGTCGCCCAGTGGGCAAACTAAGGAGCGCGTCGCCTCCAGTGGGCAACCAAGGAGCGCGTCGCCCAGTGGGCAAACTAAGGAGCGCGTCGCCCTCCAGTGGGCAAACTAAGGAGCGCGTCGCCTCCAGTGGGCAAACTAAGGAGCGCGTCGCCCTCCAGTGGGCAACCAAGGAGCGTCGCCCTCCAGTGGGCAAACCAAGGAGCGCGTCGCCCTCCAGTGGGCAGACTAAGGAGCGCGTCGCCCTCCAGTGGGCAGAAGCCCCAGAAGCGCGTCGCCCTCCAGTGGGCAAACTAAGGAGCGCATCCCCTCTAGTGGGTAAACTAAGGGCGCGCCGCCCTCCCTGGTGGCAACCAGAGAGCGCGTAGCCTCTAGTGGGTAAACAAGGAGCACGTCAGCCCTCCAGTGGCCCCCAACAGGGACGCGTCTCCCTCCAGTAGCTGAAACAAGGAGCGCGTCTCCCTCCAGTGGCCCAAACAAGGAGCGCGTCTCCCTCCAGTGGCCCAAACAAGGAGCGCGTCGCCCTCCAGTGGCCCAAACATGGAGCACGTCGCCCTCCAGTGGCCAAACATGAGCACGTCGCCCCTCAGTGGGTAAACTAAGGAGCGCGTCGCCTCCAGTGGCCCAACAAGGAGGCAGAAAATGCGATGTGGAGTAGCACATTTAACACAGAGCAGGGTGAGGAGGAGAGACATGCGGACAGACAGACACCCCACTACCTTTGTCCTGCACGTCCATGCTCTTCAGCAGGTCGTAGCGCACCGGCTGGGTAGCCTTCATACACAGCCGGTGGACGTTGCCGGGTGTGTCGCCACCGGCCAGGGTCGTCCAGGTCAATACAGGTCACCGCCCGCAGCAGCCACGCCGCCTGGAGATAGACAGGGAGCATTGTGGGTAATGTTGTAACACAGAGCCCGATGTCAACTCATACCGGGGTGTTTAACTGATGGTTCTCAATACGGGGTTGATGTGGACATCACTTCAACACTAGATAACACACACAACCATAGACCTACTGCTTACCTTATTCTAATAGCATCACTTCAACACTAGATAACACACACAACCATACCAGACCTACTGTATATCCTTATTCTAATAGCATCACTTCAACACTAGATAACACACACAACCATACCAGACATACTGTATATACTTATTCTAATAGCATCACTTCAACACTAGATAACACACACAACCATACCAGACCTACTGTATATCCTTATTCTAATAGCATCACTTCCAGACCTAACACTAGCATAAACACACAACCATACCAGACATACTGTATATACTTATTCTAACAGTAGGATACAAACTGAGAATACTGCACATCCTTATTCTAATAGGATACAAACTGAGCATCACTTCATCTTATGAGTCGTATAGGAAAACATTGGAGATGAAGGTATTAAACCCCAAACATTGGAGATGAAGGTATTAAACCCCCAAACATTGGAGATGAAGGTATTAAACCCCAAACATTGGAGATGAAGGTATTAAACCCCAAACATTGGAGATGAAGGTATTAAACCCCAAACATTGGAGATGAAGGTATTAAACCCCAAACATTGGAGATGAAGGTATTAAACCCCAAACATTGGAGATGAAGGTATTAAACCCCAAACATTGGAGATGAAGGTATTAAACCCCAAACATTGGAGATGAAGGTATTAAACCCCAAACATTGGAGATGAAGGTATTAAACCCCAAACATTGGAGATGAAGGTATTAAACCCCAAACATTGGAGATGAAGGTATTAAACCCCAAACATTGGAGATGAAGGTATTAAACCCAAACATTGGAGATGAAGGTATTAAACCCCAAACATTGGAGATGAAGGTATTAAACCCCAAACATTGGAGATGAAGGTATTAAACCCCAAACATTGGAGATGAAGGTATTAAACCCCAAACATTGGAGATGAAGGTATTAAACCCCAAACATTGGAGATGAAGGTATTAAACCCCAAACATTGGAGATGAAGGTATTAAACCCCAAACATTGAGATGAAGGTATTAAACCCCAAACATTGGAGATGAAGGTATTAAACCCCAAACATTGGAGATGAAGGTATTAAACCCCAAACATTGGAGATGAAGGTATTAAACCCCAAACATTGGAGATGAAGGTATTAAACCCCAAACATTGGAGATGAAGGTATTAAACCCCAAACATTGGAGATGAAGGTATTAAACCCCAAACATTGGAGATGAAGGTATTAAACCCCAAACATTGGAGATGAAGGTATTAAACCCCAAACATTGGAGATGAAGGTATTAAACCCCAAACATTGGAGATGAAGGTATTAAACCCCAAACATTGGAGATGAAGGTATTAAACCCCAAACATTGGAGATGAATTAAACCCCAAACATTGGAGATGAAGGTATTAAACCCCAAACATTGGAGATGAAGGTATTAAACCCCAAACATTGGAGATGAAGGTATTAAACCCCAAACTTGGAGATGAAGGTATTAAACCCCAAACATTGGAGATGAAGGTATTAAACCCCAAACATTGGAGATGAAGGTATTAAACCCCAAAGGAAAACATTGGAGATGAAGGTATTAAACCCCCAAAGGAAAACATTGGAGATGAAGGTATTAAACCCCAAACATTGGAGATGAAGGTATTAAACCCCAAAGGAAAACATTGGAGATGAAGGTATTAAACCCCAATGGAAAACATTGGCGATGAAGGTATTAAACCCCAATGGAAAACATTGGCGATGAAGGTATTAAACCCCAATGGAAAACATTGGAGATGAAGGTATTAAACCCCAAAGGAAAACATTGGAGATGAAGGTATTAAAAAAGGAAAACCATTAAACCCCAAAGGAAAACATTGGAGATGAAGGTATTAAGCCCCAAACATTGGAGATGAAGGTATTAAACCCCAAAGGAAAACATTGGAGATGAAGGCATTAAACCCCAAACATTGGAGATGAAGGTATTAAACCCCAAACATTGGAGATGAAGGTATTAAACCCCAATGGAAAACATTGTAGATGAAGGTATTAAACCCCAAAGGAAAACATTGGAGATGAAGGTATTAAACCCCCAAAGGAAAACATTGGAGATGAAGGTGTTAAACCCCCAAAGGAAAACATTGGAGATGAAGGTGTTAAACCCCAATGGAAAACATTGGAGATGAAGGTATTAAACCCCAATGGAAAACATTGGAGATGAAGGTATTAAACCCCAAAGGAAAACATTGGAGATGAAGGTATTAAACCCCAAAGGAAAACATTGGAGATGAAGGTATTAAACCCCAAACATTGGAGATGAAGGTATTAAACCCCAAAGGAAAACATTGGAGATGAAGGTATTAAACCCCAAAGGAAAACATTGGAGATGAAGGTATTAAACCCCAAAGGAAAACATTGGAGATGAAGGTATTAAACCCCAAACATTGGAGATGAAGGCATTAAACCCCAAAGGAAAACATTGGAGATGAAGGCATTAAACCCCAAACATTGGAGATGAAGGTATTAAACCCAAAGGAAAACATTGGAGATGAAGGTATTAAACCCCAAAGGAAAACATTGGAGATGAAGGTATTAAACCCCCAACATTGGAGATGAAGGTATTAAAACCAAAGGCTCCTCCTACCTGCCATTGTTTCGTGTTCTTATTGCGTCCTTGGATCTGCTGAGCTCTCTTCAGCACTGCCTGGGTGTTCACCCGCACCTTGGACACCCATTCCAGGTCTGACACACACACACACACACACACACACACACACACACACACACACACACACACACACACACACACACACACACACACACACACACACACACACACACACACACACACACACAACACACACACACACACACACACACACAATCAATATGGAAGGTTGATAAGAAACACTTTAGTTGGTATGTGGTCGCTGTCCACAACGCTTACACATAAGTATATATATATATATATATATACGTAGGCCTTTTTCTCTCCGAATCCACTATTCTGTTCAGATATCTACTGAATATCATGTAGGCTTACAGTAGTTAACAACCGATGGTTAGGCCTGCTTCGAAATGTTTTCCGGGATCTTAGTACAGTCAGACCACAAGAGATCACTGATAGTGATTCACCCTGGCTGCACTGAGTGTCGTGTGAAACATTATCCAGGACATCATGAGTCAACACCACCAATATTCAGTACGTAACGTTAACTAGATACTATCTTTACGGTGTTCACTAGACGTGATACAAAGTATCTCTGGTCTCTGCATGTTCCTTAACTCACGTTAGAGATATATATATATATATATATATATATATATTAACAAGTTGACAGGATAAATGTGCAGTGATTGTAATACATACGAGCGGTAACGTTACTTCTTACATGCATTTGTTTGAAACTAAACTCGTCCTGTTAGGCCTAAGTGTCACAGTCAAAACATTCATTATCAAGAATATCCTAAACATAAAACACACCCTCTACGGTAGTAGCTAGAGTTGATACTAGCTAGCTGCACATGCTAACACAATCGATAGCTATTTCGCTGGATTTGACTAATGTTTCAGGATACACATGTATTTTCCACAATAAAGAAGCGAGTCTCACCAAGGGGCATGCCCGGGTTTCTTGCAGACATGGTTAACGACGATTTAACGACCAAACGGAGTTATTTTTCCATCGGATTCAAATAGCAAGCTAGCAGAGTTTACAGTCCATGGACCTCTTCCTGAATGTATAGTTACCGCCCCCCTCAATCCACCAATCACGGTTCAGCTCGAAATGGCGTCATAAGATGTGCGTTTGAAGGAAACTCATCAATTTAAAAAAACAAAGATGAGTGACATATTTTCAATTATAATATTCAATTATAATACATATATTTTTTCATAAGAATGTTTTAACCAAAAGTTATACTTATACATTCTGTATTTATTGTGTCTATATATTTATTGTGTCAATATATTTATTGTGTCAATATATTTATTGTGTCTATATATTTATTGTGTCAATATATTTATTGTGTCAATATATTTATTGTGTCTATATATTTATTGTGTCAATATATTTATTGTGTCAATATATTTATTGTGTCTATATATTTATTGTGTCAATATATTTATTGTGTCAATATATTTATTGTGTCTATATATTTATTGTGTCAATATATTTATTGTGTCAATATATTTATTGTGTCTATATATTTATTGTGTCAATATATTTATTGTGTCAATATATTTATTGTGTCTATATATTTATTGTGTCAATATATTTATTGTGTCAATATATTTATTGTGTCAATAATGCATTTATTGTGTCATTTACATTTACATTTAAGTCATTTAGCAGACGCTCTTATCCAGAGCGACTTACAAATTGGTGCGTACACCTTATGACATCTAGTGGAGCAGCCACTTTACAATAGTGCATCTAAATCTTTTAAGGGAGGGGGGTGAGAAGGATTACTTTATCCTATCCTAGGTATTCCTTAAAGAGGTGGGGTTTCAGGTGTCTCCGGAAGGTGGTGATTGACTCCGCTGTCCTGGCGTCGTGAGGGAGTTTGTTCCACCATTGGGGGGGCCAGAGCAGCGAACAGTTTTGACTGGGCTGAGCGGGAACTGTACTTCCTCAGTGGTAGGGAGGCGAGCAGGCCAGAGGTGGATGAACGCAGTGCCCTTGTTTGGGTGTAGGGCCTGATCAGAACCTGGAGGTACTGAGGTGCCGTTCCCCTCACAGCTCCGTAGGCAAGCACCATGGTCTTCAACTGGAAGCCAGTGGAGAGAGCGGAGGAGCGGGGTGACGTGAGAGAACTTGGGAAGGTTGAACACCAGACGGGCTGCGGCGTTCTGGATGAGTTGTAGGGGTTTAATGGCACAGGCAGGAGCCCAGCCAACAGCGAGTTGCAGTAATCCAGACGGGAGATGACAAGTCTCCTGGATTAGGACCTGCGCCGCTTCCTGTGTGAGGCAGGGTCGTACTCTGCGGATGTTGTAGAGCATGAACCTACAGGAACGGGCCACCGCCTTGATGTTAGTTGAGAACGACAGGGTGTTGTCCAGGATCACGCCAAGGTTCTTAGCGCTCTGGGAGGAGGACACAATGGAGTTGTCAACCGTGATGGCGAGATCATGGAACGGGCAGTCCTTCCCGGAGGAAGAGCAGCTCCGTCTTGCCGAGGTTCAGCTTGAGGTGGTGATCCGTCATCCACACTGATATGTCTGCCAGACATGCAGAGATGCGATTCGCCACCTGGTCATCAGAAGGGGGAAAGGAGAAGATTAATTGTGTGTCATCTGCATAGCAATGATAGGAGAGACCATGTGAGGTTATGACAGAGCCAAGTGACTTGGTGTATAGCGAGAATAGGAGAGGGCCTAGAACAGAGCCCTGGGGGACACCAGTGGTGAGAGCGCGTGGTGAGGAGACAGATTCCGCCACGCCACCTGGTAGGAGCGACCTGTCAGGTAGGACGCAATCCAAGCGTGTCAATATATTTATTGTGTCAATATATTTATTGTGTCTATAATGCATTTATTGTGTCAATATATTTATTGTGTCTATATATTTATTGTGTCTATATATTTATTGTGTCAATATATTTATTGTGTCTATATATTTATTGTGTCAATATATTTATTGTGTCTATAATGCATTTATTGTGCCAATATATTTATTGTGTCAATATATTTATTGTGTCAATATATTTATTGTGTCTATATATTTATTGTGTCAATATATTTATTGTGTCAATATATTTATTGTGTCTATATATTTATTGTGTCAATATATTTATTGTGTCAATGTATTTATTGTGTCGATATATTTATTGTGTCAATTTCAATTTATTGTGTCAATATATTTATTGTGTCAATATATTTATTGTGTCAATTTCAATTTATTGTGTCAATATATTTATTGTGTCAATTTCAATTGATTGTGTCAATATATTTATTGTGTCAATTTCAATTTATTGTGTCAATATATTTATTGTGTCAATTTCAATTGATTGTGTCAATATATTTATTGTGTCAATTACAATTGATTGTGTCAATATTCAAAAATCAAAGCAATTGATTTAACCAGGCTATTTCTTAGTCCTTCATGTAAGATCTTGGATAATACTCCAAATGCTGTACACATTTATTGCAAGACTCCCTAACCACATTTTTTATTTATTCCTGCCAAGACGGGACATCCTTCAACCATTGTCAAGACGGAACATCCTTCAACCGTTGCCAAGACGGGACATCCTTCAACCATTGTCAAGACGGGACATCCTTCAACCGTTGTCAAGACGGGACATCCTTCAACCGTTGCCAAGACGGGACATCTTTCAACCGTTGTCAAGACGGGACATCCTTCAACCGTTGCAAAGACGGGACATCCTTCAACCGTTGCCAAGACGGGACATCCTTCAACCGTTGCCAAGACGGGACATCCTTCAACCGTTGCCAAGACGGGACATCCTTCAACCGTTGCCAAAGCCAGAACATGACCAGAATGCGACAAGCTGAGACTTTTTACCACACTGACCGAAACCACACATTTTTATTTTACCTTTATTGAACTAGGCAAGTCAGTTAAGAACAAATTCTTATTTACAATGACGATGAGGAACAGTGGGTTGTTCAGGGGCAGAACGACAGATTTTGTACCTTGTCAGCTCAGGGGTTTGAACTTGCAACCTTCCTTACTAGTCCAATGCTCTCTGGGCTGCAGGGTAGCCTAGTGGTTAGAGCATTGGACTAGTAACCGAAAGGTTGCAAGTTCAAATCCCGAGCTGACAAGGTACAAAATCTGTCGTTCTGCCCCTGAACAGGCAGTTAACCCACTGTTCCTAGGCCGTCATTGAAAATAAGAATTTGTTCTTAACTGACACCTAGTTAAATAAAGGTTAAAAAAAACACTAGGCCACCCTGCCGCCTCTACACTCTAACCACTAGGCTACCCTGCCCCCTCTACACTCTAACCACTAGGCTACCCTGCCCCCTCTACACTCTAACCACCAGGCTACCCTGCCGCCTCTACACTCTAACCACTAGGCTACCCTGCCCCCTCTACACTCTAACCACCAGGCTACCCTGCCGCCTCTACACTCTAACCACTAGGTTACCCTGCCACCTCTACACTCTAACCATTAGTCTACGCTGCCGCCTCTACACTCTAACCACTAGGCTACGCTGCCGCCTCTACACTCTAACCACTAGGCTACCCTGCCCCCTCTACACTCTAACCACTAGGCTACCCTGCCCCCTCTACACTCTAACCACTAGGCTACGCTGCCGCCTCTACACTCTAACCACTGGAGGCTACCCTGCCACCCCTCCACTCTAACCACTAGGCTACCCTGCCACCCCTCCACTCTAACCACTACGACGCTGCCGCCCTCCACTCTAACCACTAGGCTACCCTGCCACCTCCTACACTCTAACCACTAGGCTACCCTGCCACCTCTACACTCTAACCACTAGGCTACCCTGCCACCTCTACACTCTAACCACTAGGCTACCCTGCCCGCCTCTACACTCTAACCACTAGGCTACACTGCCGCCCCTGCTACAGAGCAGTCAATCTGCCGAGATTCCAACAGTCTATGGGCTCACCCAGAAGCAGTATGTAGGCAACGAATGAACACCAGACCTGGCCTGGGATGCGTCCCCATCCCAAATGGCACTCTGTTCCCTACACAGTGCACTACTATTGACCAGGGCCCCCTGTAAAGGGAATAGGGTGCCATTTGAGACTCAGACCCGACCTGAGTCAGATCTAAGAGGAAGCAGGAGTGAACGCTTTATTGCCATAGCAGACACTGGTAGGCATCTCATTGGGCTCGGTAATCAGTGACTCAATCAGTAATTAAGATGATGAGTGGAGACTTGACAGGCCAACAGAGAGCGAGAGAGGGGGAGGGACAGAGAGAAGGAGGGGAGGGGAGAGAAGGTGGGAAGAGAGAGAGAGAGACAGAGAGTGAGAGAGAGAGTGGGAGGGACAGAGAGAAGGGTGGGGAAGGGAGAGAGGGGGGAGAGGGGGACAGAGAGAAGGAGGGGGAGAGAAAGAGGAGGGAGAGAGAGAAAATGAGTAAGAGAAGAGAGTGTGAGAGAGAGAGAGAGAGAGAGAGAGAGAGAGAGAGAGAGAGAGAGAGAGAGAGAAAGAGAGAAGGTGAGAGAGAATGAGTGAGAGAGCGAGTGAGTGAGAGAGAGAATGAGCGAGAGAGAGAGAATGAGTGAGAGAGAAATGAGTGAGAGAGAGAGAATGAGTGAGAGAGAGAGAGAAATGAGTGAGAGTGAGAGAGAGAAATGAGCGAGAGAGAGAATGAGTGAGTGAGAGAGAGAATGAGTGAGAGAGAGAATGAGTGAGAGAGAGAGAATGAGTGAGAGAGAGAGAGAATGAGTGAGTGAGAGAGAGAGTGAGTGAGAGAGAATGAGTGAGAGAGAGAATGAGTGAGAGAGAGAGAATGAGTGAGAGAGAGAATGAGTGAGAGAGAGTGAGTGAGAGATAATGAGTGAGAGAGAGAATGGGAGAGAGAGAGAGAGAATGAGTAAGAGAAAGAGAGTGAGAGAGAGAGAGAAAGAGAGAAGGTGAGAGAGAGAGCTAGAGAAAATGAGTGAGAGAGAGAGCGAAAGTGAGTGAGAGAGAGAATGAGTGAGAGAGAGAAAGAGAGAGAGAGAAAGAGAGAAGGTGAGAGAGAGAGCTAGAGAAAATGAGTGAGAGAGAGAGCGAGTGAGAGAGAGAGAATGAGTGAGAGAGAATGAGTGAGAGAGAGAGAGAGAATGAGCGAGAGAGAGAAATGAGTGAGAGAGAATGAGTGAGAGAGAGAGAATGAGTGAGAGAGAGAGAGAGAATGAGTGAGAGTGAGAGAGAATGAGCGAGAGAGAGAGAATGAGTGAGAGAGAATGAGTGAGAGAGAGAGAATGAGTGAGAGAGAGAGAGAGAATGAGTGAGAGAGAGAGAGAATGAGCGAGAGAGAGAATGAGTGAGAGAGAGAGAATGAGTGAGAGAGAGAATGAGTGAGAGAGAGAGAATGAGTGAGAGAGAGAATGAGAGAGAGAGAATGAGTGAGAGAGAGAGAATGAGTGAGAGAGAGAGAATGAGTGAGAGAGAGAGAATGAGTGAGAGAGAATGAGTGAGAAAGAGAGAGAATAAGCGAGAGAGAGAGAATGAGCGAGAGAGAGAGTGAGTGAGTGAGAGAATGACTGAGAGAGAGAATGAGAGAGAGAGAATGAGTGAGAGAGAGAGAATGAGTGAGAGAGAGAGAATGAGTGAGAGAGAGAGATTTGTACTTTAACCATTTGCACATCGCTACAACACTGTATATATACATAATATGACATTTGTAATGTCTCTATTCTTTTGGAACTTCTGTGAGTGTAATGTTTACTGTTCATTTTTATTGTTTATTTCACTTTTATATATTATCTACCTCACTTGCTTTGGCAATGTTAACATATGTTCCCATGCCAATAAAGCCCCTTGAATTGAATTGGTGTTTATACTTGCATACTATTGTTTGTACAGATGAACGTGGAACCTTCAGGCGTTTGGAAATTGCTCCCAAGGATGAACCAGACTTGTGGAGGTCTACAATTATTTTTCTGAGGTCTTGGCTGATGTCTTTTGATTTTCCCATGATGTCAAGCAAAGAGGCACTTGTCATGCAGGTGAAAGAGGACCCAAAAGCGACTTAACAGAAACAGAGTTTATTTAAGTCCAAAACGGGATAACAGAAATCCTCTAGACTTGTAGAGGGAAACAACTGGAGAAGCGGCCACAGACTGCAGGTCGCTGGGTAGGCGCAGGCCGTAGTCGACAGAGACACCTGCTCACACGCAGCATCTGATGAAGGCAAAAAACACGACAGGACAGGGCGATACACAATCATAGCAAAAACACGACAGGACAGGGCGAAACGCAATCACAGCATGGTGAATACAATACAAGGAACCGACGGGACAGGAACGGAACACAAAGGAATAAATAGGGACTCTAATCAGGGGAAAGGATCGGGAACAGGTGTGGGAAGACTAAATGATGATTAGGGGAATAGGAACAGCTGGGAGCAGGAACGGAACGATAGAGAGAAGAGAGAGCGAGAGAGTGAGAGAGGGAGGGGGAGAGAGAGGGCTAGAAGGAGGGAAAGAACCAAATAAGACCAGCAGAGGGAAACGAATAGAATGGGAAGCACAGGGACAAGACATGATAATAAATGACAAACATGACAGCACTGGGTTTGAAGGTAGGTCTTGAAATACATCCACAGGTGCACCTCCAATTGACTCAAATTATGTCAATCAGCCTATCAGAAACTTCTAAAGCCATGACATAATTTTCTGGAATTTTCCAAGCTGTTTATAGGCACAGTCAACTTGGTGTATTTAAACTTCTGACCCACTGGAATTGGTGGAGGCTAGTAACAGTGACTATAGTTCAGGGTACTGGGGGGAGACTAGTAACAGTGACTATAGTTCAGGGTACTGGGGGGAGACTAGTAACAGTGACTATAGTTCAGGGTACTGGGTAGAGGCTAGTAACAGTGACTATAGTTCAGGGTACTGGGGGGAGACTAGTAACAGTGACTATAGTTCAGGCTAGTAACAGTGACTATAGTTCAGGCTAGTAACAGTGACTATAGTTCAGGGCAGGGTACTGGGTGGAGGCTAGTAACAGTGACTATAGTTCAGGGTACTGGGGGGCGGCTAGTAACAGTGACTATAGTTCAGGTACTGGGGGAGGCTAGTAACAGTGACTATAGTTCAGGGTACTGGGGGAGACTAGTAACAGTGACTATAGTCCAGGGTACTGGGGAGGCTAGTAACAGTGACTATAGTTCAGGGTACTGGGGGAGGCTAGTAACAGTGACTATAGTTCAGGGGTACTGGGGAGGCTAGTAACAGTGACTATAGTTCAGGGCAGGGTACTGGGGGAGGCTAGTATCAGTGACTATAGTTCAGGGCAGGGTACTGGTGGAGGCTAGTAACAGTGACTATAGTTCAGGGTACTGGGTGGAGACTAGTAACAGTGACTATAGTTCAGGGCAGGGTACTGGGGGGAGACTAGTAACAGTGACTATAGTTCAGGGTACTGGGGGGAGGCTAGTAACAGTGACTATAGTTCAGGGTACTGGGGAGGCTAGTAACAGTGACTATAGATCAGGGTACTGGGTGGAGACTAGTAACAGTGACTATAGTTCAGGGTACTGGGTGGAGGCTAGTAACAGTGACTATAGTTCAGTTCAGGGTACTGGGTGGAGGCTAGTAACAGTGACTATAGTTCAGGGTACTGGGTGGAGGCTAGTAACAGTGACTATAGTTCAGGGTACTGGGGAGACTAGTAAGAGTGACTATAGTTCAGGGTACTGGGGGAGACTAGTAACAGTGACTATAGTTCAGGGTACTGGGGGAGACTAGTAACAGTGACTATAGTTCAGGGTACTGGGTGGAGGCTAGTAACAGTGACTATAGTTCAGGGCAGGGTACTGGGGGAGGCTAGTAACAGTGACTATAGTTCAAGGTACTGGGGGAGACTAGTAACAGTGACTATCGTTCAGGGTACTGGGGGAGGCTAGTATCAGTGACTATAGTTCAGGGTACTGGGGAGACTAGTAACAGTGACTATAGTTCAGGGTACTGGGGGAGGCTAGTAACAGTGACTATAGTTCAGGGTACTGGGGGGAGACTAGTAACAGTGACTGTAGTTCAGGGTACTGGGGGAGGCTAGTAACAGTGACTATAGTTCAGGGTACTGGGGGGAGACTAGTAACAGTGACTGTAGTTCAGGGTACTGGGGGAGGCTAGTAACAGTGACTATAGTTCAGGGTACTGGGTGGAGACTAGTAACAGTGACTATAGTTCAGGGCAGGGTACTGGGGGGAGACTAGTAACAGTGACTATAGTTCAGGGTACTGGGTGGAGACTAGTAACAGTGACTATAGTTCAGGGCAGGGTACTGGGGGGAGACTAGTAACAGTGACTATAGTTCAGGGTACTGGGGAGGCTAGTAACAGTGACTATAGTTCAGGGTACTGGGGGAGGCTAGTAACAGTGACTATAGATCAGGGTACTGGGTGGAGACTAGTAACAGTGACTATAGTTCAGGGTACTGGGGGAGGCTAGTAACAGTGACTATAGTTCAGTTCAGGGTACTGGGTGGAGGCTAGTAACAGTGACTATAGTTCAGGGTACTGGGTGGAGGCTAGTAACAGTGACTATAGTTCAGGGTACTGGGTGGAGGCTAGTAACAGTGACTATAGTTCAGGGTACTGGGGGGAGACTAGTAACAGTGACTATAGCTCAGGGTATTGGGTGGAGGCTAGTAACAGTGACTATAGTTCAGGGTACTGGGGGGAGACTAGTAACAGTGACTATAGTTCAGAGCAGGGTACTGGGGGAGGCTAGTAACAGTGACTATAGTTCAGGGTACTGGGGGAGACTAGTAACAGTGACTATAGTTCAGTTCAGGGTACTGGGTGGAGGCTAGTAACAGTGACTATAGTTCAGGGTACTGGGGGAGACTAGTAACAGTGACTATAGTTCAGGGTACTGGGGGAGACTAGTAACAGTGACTATAGTTCAGGGTACTGGGTGGAGACTAGTAACAGTGACTATAGTTCAGGGTACTGGGGAGACTAGTAACAGTGACTATAGTTCAGGGTACTGGGGGGAGACTAGTAACAGTGACTATAGTTCAGGAGTACTGGGGGAGGCTAGTAACAGTGACTATAGTTCAGGGTACTGGGGAGACTAGTAACAGTGACTATAGTTCAGGGTACTGGGGAGGCTAGTAACAGTGACTATAGTTCAGGGTACTGGGGGGAGGCTAGTAACAGTGACTATAGTTCAGGGTACTGGGGGAGGCTAGTAACAGTGACTATAGTTCAGGGTACTGGGGGGAGGCTAGTAACAGTGACTATAGTTCAGGGTACTGGGGGAGGCTAGTAACAGTGACTATAGTTCAGGGCAGGGTACTGGGCGGAGGCTAGTAACAGTGACTATAGTTCAGGGTACTGGGGGAGACTAGTAACAGTGACTATAGTTCAGGGTACTGGGGGGAGACTAGTAACAGTGACTATAGTTCAGGGCAGGGTACTGGGCGGAGGCTAGTAACAGTGACTATAGTTCAGGGTACTGGGTGGAGACTAGTAACAGTGACTATAGTTCAGGGTACTGGGGGGAGGCTAGTAACAGTGACTATAGATCAGGGTACTGGGGGGAGACTAGTAACAGTGACTATAGTTCAGGGCACTGGGTGGAGACTAGTAACAGTGACTATAGTTCAGGGCAGGGTACTGGGCGGAGGCTAGTAACAGTGACTATAGTTCAGGGTACTGGGGGGAGGCTAGTAACAGTGACTATAGTTCAGAGCAGGGTACTGGGGGAGACTAGTAACAGTGACTATAGTTCAGGGTACTGGGGAGGCTAGTAACAGTGACTATAGATCAGGGTACTGGGGGGAGACTAGTAACAGTGACTATAGTTCAGGGCACTGGGTGGAGACTAGTAACAGTGACTATAGTTCAGGGTACTGGGGGGAGGCTAGTAACAGTGACTATAGTTCAGGGTACTGGGCGGAGGCTAGTAACAGTGACTATAGTTCAGGGTACTGGGGGGAGGCTAGTAACAGTGACTATAGTTCAGAGCAGGGTACTGGGGGGAGACTAGTAACAGTGACTATAGTTCAGGGTACTGGGAGACTAGTAACAGTGACTATAGTTAAGGGTACTGGGGGAGACTAGTAACAGTGACTATAGTTCAGGGTACTGGGGAGACTAGTAACAGTGACTATAGTTCAGGGTACTGGGGAGACTAGTAACAGTGACTATAGTTCAGGGTACTGGGGGAGACTAGTAACAGTGACTATAGTGACTATAGTTCAGGGTACTGGGGGAGACTAGTAACAGTGACTATAGTTCAGGGTACTGGGGGAGACTAGTAACAGTGACTATAGTTCAGGGTACTGGGGGAGACTATTAACAGTGACTATAGTTCAGGGGGAGACTAGTAACAGTGACTATAGTTCAGGGTACTGGGGGAGACTAGTAACAGTGACTATAGTTCAGGGTACTGGGGGAGCTAGTAACAGTGACTATAGTTCAGGGTACTGGGAGACTAGTAACAGTGACTATAGTTCAGGGTACTGGGGAGACTAGTAACAGTGACTATAGTTCAGGGTACTAGGGGAGACTAGTAACAGTGACTATAGTTCAGGGTACTGGGGGAGACTAGTAACAGTGACTATAGTTCAGGGTACTGGGTGGAGACTAGTAACAGTGACTATAGTTCAGGGTACTGGGGAGGCTAGTAACAGTGACTATAGATCAGGGTACTGGGGGAGACTAGTAACAGTGACTATAGTTCAGGGCACTGGGTGGAGACTAGTAACAGTGACTATAGTTCAGGGCAGGGTACTGGGCGGAGGCTAGTAACAGTGACTATAGTTCAGGGTACTGGGTGGAGACTAGTAACAGTGACTATAGTTCAGGGTACTGGGGGAGGCTAGTGACAGTGACTATAGTTCAGGGCAGGGTACTGGGGGAGGCTAGTAACAGTGACTATAGTTCAGGGTACTGGGGAGGCTAGTAACAGTGACTATAGATCAGGGTACTGGGGGACGGCTAGTAACAGTGACTAAAGCTCAGGGTACTGGGGGAGGCTAGAAACAATGACTAGATCAGTCACTCCGTCAGTCCGTCAGTCCGTCACTCCGTCACTCCGTCCTCCGTCAGACCGTCAGTCCGTCAGTCCGCCAGTCCGTCACTCCGTCCAGTCCGTCAGTCCGTCACTCCGTCAGTCCGTCAGTCCGTTACTCCGCCAGTCCGTCACTCCGTCAGTCCTCAGTCCGTCACTCCGTCTGTCCGTTACTCCGTCACTCCGCCAGTCCGTCAGTCCGTTACTCCGTCACTCCGTCCAGTCCGTCAGTCCGTCCTCCGTCGTCCGTTACTCCGTCACGCCCCGTCAGTCCGTCAGTCCGTCACTCCGTCAGTCCGTCACTCCGTCCTCCGTGAGTCCGTCCTCCGTCAGTCCGTTACTCCGTCACTCTGTCAGTCCGTCAGTCCGGACTGACAGACTGTGTGTGCATGCGTGCTAGCATGTGTGTGTGTGTGCATGCGTGCTTGCATGTGTGTGTGTGTGTGCGTGCATGCATGCTAGCATGTGTGTGTGTGTGCGTGCATGCATGCTAGCATGTGTGCATGTGTGCTAGCATGTGTGTGTGCATGCGTGCTAGCATGTGTGTGTGCGTGTGCGTGCATGCGTGCTAGCTTATGTTTGTGTGTGTGTGTGTGTGTGTGTGTGTGTGTGTGTGTGTGTGTGTGTGTGTGTGTGTGTGTGTGTGTGTGTGTGTGTGTGTGTGTGTGTGTGTGTGTGTGTGTGTGTGTGTGTGTGTGTGTGCTAACTGTGACTTGGGAGTGGAGTGCTGGAGTCCTGTGCTGGCCCCAAGCATTCCACCACCAACCCTGTTGCCATAACCGGCGGCCATATGTTAGGAGCCCTTGTGATGTTTTATAGTCTTTTGTGAAAATCTATTAAATTGTATAAAGTTTCTTAGTTCCTTCGTCTCCCTGTTTCTCGCTGTCTGGGTCTGATTCTAACTGTCTGGTTCTGATTCTGTTTCTAACTGTCTGGGTCTGATTCTAACTGTCTGGTTCTGATTCTGTTTATAACTGTCTGGGTCTGATTCTGTTTATAACTGTCTGGGTCTGATTCTGTTTATAACTGTCTGGGTCTGTTTCTAACTGTCTAGGTCTGATCCTAACTGTCTGGGTCTGGTTCTGTTTATAACTGTCTGGGTCTGATTCTAGCTGTCTGGTTCTGATTCTGTTTATAACTGACTGGGTCTGGTTCTGTTTATAACTGTCTGGGTCTGATTCTGTTTCTTACTGTCTGGGTCTGATTCTGTTTCTAACTGTCTGGTTCTGATTCCAACTGTCTGGTTCTGATTCTAACTGTCTGGGTCTGATTCTGTTTCTAACTGTCTGATTCTGTTTCTAACTGTCTGGTTCTGATTCTGTTTCTAACTGTCTGGTTCTGATTCTGTTTCTAACTGTCTGGGTCTGGTTCTGTTTATAACTGTCTGGGTCTGATTCTGTTTCTAACTGTCTGGGTCTGATTCTGTTTCTAACTGTCTGGGTCTGATTCTAACTGTCTGGTTCTGATTCTGTTTACAACTGTCTGGGTCTGATTCTGTTTCTAACTGTCTGGTTCTGATTCTGTTTCTAACTGTCTTGTTCTGATTCTGTTTATAACTGTCTGGGTCTGGTTCTGTTTCTAACTGTCTGGGTCTGATTCTGTTTCTAACTGTCTGGGTCTGGTTCTGTTTATAACTGTCTGGTTCTGTTTCTAACTGTCTGGGTCTGGTTCTGTTTACAACTGTCTGGGTCTGGTTCTGTTTATAACTGTCTGGGTCTGATTCTGTTTCTTGCTGTCTGGGTCTGATTCTGTTTCTAACTGTCTGGGTCTGGTTCTGTTTCTTGCTGTCTGGGTCTGGTTCTGGGGCATGAGAGAGTGAGACAGGACGTGATTTAGTTGTGGTGAGGTACTTGTGTGTGGTTTTAGATGCATCACCACTGACTCGCTGTTTGAAACACCTCATCAAAACTCACACACACCACTGTTTGTAACACAGAGCACCTCATCATTAAACTACGTATCTCTGCATACTAACAAAATAAACATAACACAGTTTCATTCATCAAAAATATATATATATTATTATGTTTTATAAAGATTTCGATGACTGAATTGGCTGTTCTGGGACCTTTTGGCAAAAAAAAGTTGTTTTTCTTGGTGCAGTACTCCACTGTGGCCACTAGATGGTAGGACAAGCACGGTATTGGGTTTTACGCAGCCAGTCCATGTCAATTGACCAGTCAATCAATTTTTCCAAATTAAAATATCATTATTTCTCAAAGACTGCAGAAAAATATATCTAGAATAATGTTGCAGCATTTGACACCACTGATTGTGACAATATTAAACCATGTAAGACCATTAACACAGAGCCCGAGATTTCCGTTCTGCCACCCCAGGTATCTTAGCCCTCCCACCCTACGGGAAGGCAGCTTCCTCTCAGTCCAGTCCAAGCTCTTCTCTGACCTGTCACCCTATGGGAAGGCAGCTCCCTATCAGTCCAGTCCAAGCTCTTCTCTGTCCTGTCACCCCAATGGGAAGGCAGCTTCCTCTCAGTCCAGTCCAAACTCTCCTCTGACCTGTCACCCCAATGGTGGAACCAGCTTCCCCCTGAAACAGGGACAGCAGAGTCCCTGCCCATCTTCTGAAAACATCTGAAACCCTACGTCTTCAAAGAGTATCTTAAATAATCCTTCTCCCCTCACCTCGACCCCCCCAACATGGTTGGTTTTGACATTCAGCCGACCCTGTGCGGTTCAGCCACGATCACCTGGCAACGAACTGAAATCAAGTTGAAGCGGCCATTTTACCAGCGTAAACATTGGCACCTTGTTGTTCCCCACTTCGGGAGCTCGAGTCAAGGTGCCATCCAGCAACGATTTATGGTAAGAGTTCAAACAGACTTTACTTTGCACATCCACAAGGTCGAGTCCCTTGACCCACCGATGTGGCGCAGGGGAGCTGATAAAATGGCGCCCGACAGACGGTTTATAACAGCCCAGCTTGGCTGGAAATGATATAACAACGTCAATACAAAACAAACAATCACATTTATTTAAAAAAAAATTGTTGACATCAGCCGAGGTCACAAAGTGCTTTACGGAAGAATCCCAGACTTAAAACAAATATCTTTCTATTTGTAGAATGACAATGATATAGCATTGCACTGCTCTTCATCCTCAGTCAGCTTTGTAGGCCAACTTCCTGTTTATTTCTGTCATATACACCCCCATCAGGCAACGTCGATGTTGGAGCCGGTCTGAGGTCATCTGAAGTCCAACTGATTGTTGTACTTCACTGTGTCTGTTATTATGTGTTTACAAGCTGACTTGTCCAGTCAGTCGGCATATGAAGCGGTTGACACAATTAACCTCCTTCATAACATGTTCTACTTTGTTCTACAGGTGTGTAATTCTCACCATCTCACCCGAGGACAACAACATAACCCTTCATCAATGACCTGGTCCAGTAGCTGAGGTGAACTCTGTCCAGGTGAGATTAATGAATGTTCAGGTGAACTCTGTCCAGGTGAGATTAATGAATGTTCAGGTGAACTCTGTCCAGGTGAGATTAATGAATGTTCAGGTGAACTCTGTCCAGGTGAGATTAATGAATGTTCAGGTTAACTCTGTCCAGTTGAGTTTAATGAATGTTCAGGTGAGGTTACTGAATGTTCAGGTTAACTCTGTCCAGGTGAGTTTAATGAATGTTCAGGTGAGGTTACTGAATGTTCAGGTGAGGTTACTGAATGTTCAGGTGAGGTTACTGAATGTTCAGGTTAACTTTGTCCAGGTGAGGTTACTGAATGTTCAGGTTAACTCTGTCCAGGTGAGGTTAATGAATGTTCAGGTGAACTATATCCAGGTGAGATTAATGAATGTTCAGGTTAACTCTGTCCAGGTGAGGTTAATGAATGTTCAGGTTAACTCTGTCCAGGTGAGGTTAATGAATGTTCAGGTGAACTATATCCAGGTGAGATTAATGAATGTTCAGGTTAACTCTGTCCAGGTGAGGTTAATGAATGTTCAGGTGAACTCTGTCCAGGTGAGGTTACTGAATGTTCAGGTTAACTCTGTCCAGGTGAGGTTAATGAATGTTCAGGTGAGGTTAATGAATGTTCAGGTTAACTCTGTCCAGGTGAGGTTAACTCTGTCCAGGTGAGGTTACTGAATGTTCAGGTTAACTCTGTCCAGGTGAGGTTAATGCATGTTCAGGTTAACTCTGTCCATGTGAGGTTAATGAATGTTCAGGTTAACTCTGTCCAGGTGAGGTTAATGAATGTTCAGGTTAACTCTGTCCAGGTGAGGTTAATGAATGTTCAGGTTAACTCTGTCCAGGTGAGGTTAATGAATGTTCAGGTTAACTCTGTCCAGGTGAGGTTAACTCTGTTCAGGTGAGATTAATGAATTTTCAGGTTAACTCTGTCCAGGTGAGGTTAACTCTGTCCAGGTGAGGTTACTGAATATTCAGGTGAACTCTGTCCAGGTGAGGTTAATGAATGTTCAGGTTAACTCTGTCCAGGTGAGGTTAATGAATGTTCAGGTTAACTCTGTCCAGGTGAGATTAATGAATGTTCAGGTTAACTCTGTCCAGGTGAGGTTAACTCTGTCCAGGTGAGGTTAATGAATGTTCAGGCTAACTCTGTCCAGGTGAGGTTAACTCTGTCCAGGTGAGGTTAACTCTGTCCAGGTGAGGTTAACTCTGTCCAGGTGAGATTAATGAATGTTCAGGTTAACTCTGTCCAGGTGAGGTTAACTCTGTCCAGGTGAGGTTAATGAATGTTCAGGTTAACTCTGTCCAGGTGAGGTTAATGAATGTTCAGGTGAGGTTAACTCTGTCCAGGTGAGGTTAACTCTGTCCAGGTGAGGTTAACTCTGTCCAGGTGAGGTTAACTCTGTCCAGGTGAGATTAATGAATGTTCAGGTTAACTCTGTCCAGGTGAGGTTAATGAATGTTCAGGTTAACTCTGTCCAGGTGAGGTTAACTCTGTCCAGGTGAGGTTAACTCTGTCCAGGTGAGGTTAACTCTGTCCAGGTGAGATTAATGAATGTTCAGGTTAACTCTGTCTAGGTGAGGTTAATGAATGTTCAGGTTAACTCTGTCTAGGTGAGGTTAATGAATGTTCAGGTTAACTCTGTCCAGGTGAGGTTAATGAATGTTCAGGTTAACTCTGTCCAGGTGAGGTTAACTCTGTCCAGGTGAGTTAACTCTGTCCAGGTGAGATTAATGAATGTTCAGGTGAGGTTAAGTAGTTCTACAGGAGGTTTGTTTATATCTTTATAAATGCTATTCCACATTTGCCAAGGGGCTTCTTGGTCATGCCGAGAGGCTATTCTAAACCAACCCATGGATCATGTCTCGCATGGCACCCTGACCCCTATGTAGTGCACCACGTTTCACCAGACTCTGGCCTAAAGTAGTGCTCCGTATAGGGGTAAGATGCAGTTTGGGGGACGCAGCCCAAGGGGCTGAGAAAGTCCCGTTGACTCATAGCGGTGGAGCTGCCAGAGAATGTGAGGAGGCATTTGGGTGACTGGCACGCCTGTCTATGATTCAGACACAAATGTGAATGGTGCACAGTTACCTCTGTTTAGAGGCTGGTCACACACACACATACACACACACGCACGCACGCACGCACACACACACACACACACACACACACACACACACACACACACACACACACACACACACACACACACACACACACACACACACACACACACACACACACACACACACACACACACACACACACACACACACACACACACACACACACACACACACACACACGCACACACACTCACACATAGTCCACAGGGCTGGTTTAATGCACCAACTGCAGGGGAGGTTCTGCTGCCACGGTTCTCTTTACCCATTATGGGTGACATCCCAAATGGCACACTATTCCCTATGTTTAGTGCACTACTTTAGACCAGGGCCCATAGGACTCAGGTTAAAACTAGTGCGCTATATAGGGAAACAGGGTGCCATTTGGGACTCATGTCCAAGTCTGGACTTCATTAACATGAGGTCATTTACACAGCCAAGGAAGATGAGAGGGGAGGGGAGGGAGGGGAGGGGAGGAGGGGAGGGGAGGGAGGGGAGGGAGGAGGGAGAGCAGGGGCAAACTGAAACCAAATGACTCACATGGAGAGAGAAAAAAAGAGAGGAGAGCCAGAGAGAGAGAGAGCCAGAGAGAGAGAGAGAGGAGAGAGCCAGAGAGAGAGAGAGAGAGAGAGGAGAGCCAGAGAAGGAGAGAGCCAGAGAGAGAGAGCCAGAGAGAGAGCAGAGAGCCAGAGAGCCAGAGCCAGAGAGAGAGAGAGAGAGAGACAGAGA
Organism: Oncorhynchus gorbuscha; assembly: GCF_021184085.1. NCBI lineage: Eukaryota > Metazoa > Chordata > Actinopteri > Salmoniformes > Salmonidae > Oncorhynchus > Oncorhynchus gorbuscha. The sequence continues at coordinate 36,097 of NW_025747395.1, read as the reverse complement.
GAGAGAGAGAGACAGAGAGAGAGAGAGAGAGAGAGAGACAGAGAGAGGCCAGAGAGAGAGAGGCCAGAGAGAGAGAGAGAGAGAGAGAGAGAGCCATAGAGAGAGAGAGAGAGAGCCAGAGAGAGAGCCATAGAGAGAGAGAGAGAGACAGAGAGAGCCATAGAGAGAGAGAGAGAGAGCCAGAGAGAGAGAGCCAGAGAGAGAGAGAGAGCCAGAGAGAGAGAGAGAGAGAGAGACAGAGAAGAGAGACAGAGAGAGAGGAGGAGAGCCAGAGAGAGAGAGGCAGAGAGAGAGGAGGAGAGAGAGAGAGCGACAGAGAGAGAGAGAGAGGAGAGCCAGAGAGAGAGACAGAGAGAGAGCCAGAGAGAGAGAGCCAGAGAGAGAGAGCGACAGAGAGAGAGAGAGGGAGAGCCCAGAGAGAGAGAGACAGAGAGAGAGCCAGAGAGAGAGAGAGGGAGAGCCAGAGAGGTAGCTAAAAGGAGAGTAGAAAATGTTCCTCGATTACTTTTTCTGAGGTCCTGCCAAGATAGTGTGTCTATGAGAGAGAGAGAGAGAGAGAGAGAGAGAGAGAGAGAGAGAGAGAGAGAGGAAATGGTTCTAGATGACTGTGTTCCCCTGCCGCAGCACGCGAGCTTGGGGACAGCGATGAGTCACCACCGCCTCCCCGCCCCGCCCCGCCCGTGTGTGTGACTCCAGTGACCCACTGTCACAGAATAAACAGTCAGACTGTCATCCCTCTTACGGCCGCCCATGTGACCTCCGCCCCCCACCGCTCACACATTCATAACCTCACACACACATTCATAACCTCACACACACACACACATTCATAAACTCACACACACATTCATAACCTCAGACACACACACATTTCATAAACTCACACACACATTCATAACCTCACACACACATTCAACCTCACAGACACACACACATTCATAACCTCACACACACACATTCATAACTCACACACATTCATAACCTCACACACATTCATAACCTCACACACACACACATTCATAACCACACACACATTCATAACCTCACACACACACATTCATAAACTCACACACACATTCATAACCTCACACACACATTCATAACCTCACACACACACACATTCATAAACTCACACACATTCATAACCTCACACACACATTTAGAGGTTACAGACACCTTGTTTAGAGGTTACAGACACCTTGTTTAGAGGTTACAGACACCTTGTTTAGAGCAGGTTACAGACACCTTGTTTAGAGCAGGTTACAGACACCTTGTTTATAGCAGGTTACAGACACCTTGTTTAGAGGTTACAGACACCTTGTTTAGAGGTTACAGACACCTTGTTTAGAGGTTACAGACACCTTGTTTAGAGGTTACAGACACCGTGTTTATAGTAGGTTACAGACACCTTGTTTAGGAGTTACAGACACCTTGTTTATAGCAGGTTACAGACACCTTGTTTAGAGGTTACAGACACCTTGTTTAGAGGTTACAGACACCTTTGTTTATAGCAGGTTACAGACACCTTGTTTATAGCAGGTTACAGACACCTTGTTTAGAGCAGGTTACAGACACCTTGTTTAGAGGTTACAGACACCTTGTTTAGAGGTTACAGACACCTTGTTTATAGCAGGTTACAGACACCTTGTTTAGAGGTTACAGACACCTTGTTTAGAGGTTACAGACACCTTGTTTAGAGGTTACAGACACCTTGTTTAGAGGTTACAGGTTTAGAGGTTACAGACACCTTGTTTATAGCAGGTTACAGACACCTTGTTTAGAGGTTATGACACCTTGTTTAGAGTGTTACAGGCACCTTGTTTAGAGCAGGTTACAGACACCTTGTTTAGGAGGTTACAGACACCTTGTTTAGAGGTTACAGACACCTTGTTTAGAGGTTACAGACACCTTGTTTAGAGGTTACAGACACCTTGTTTAGAGCAGGTTACAGACACCTTGTTTAGAGCAGGTTACAGACACCTTGTTTAGAGGTTACAGACACCTTGTTTAGAGCAGGTTACAGACACCTTGTTTAGAGGTTACAGACACCTTGTTTAGAGCAGGTTACAGACACCTTGTTTAGAGGTTACAGACACCTTGTTTAGAGGTTACAGACACCTTGTTTAGAGCAGGTTACAGACACCTTGTTTAGAGGTTACAGACACCTTGTTTAGAGGTTACAGACACCTTGTTTATAGCAGGTTACAGACACCTTGTCCAGTGAATAGACTTTCTATCTGCCTGTTGTCTTCTGATGTGGCTTTCTCCTTCCTTCCTTCCTTCCTTCCTTCCTTCCTTCCTTCCTTCCTTCCTTCCTTCCTTCCTTCCTTCCTTCCTTCCTTCCTTTCTTTCTTTCTTTCTTTCGCTTTTCCTTGCTTCCTTGCTTCCTTGCTTCCCTTGCTTCCTTGCTTGCTCCCTCCCTCCCTCCCTCCCCTCCCTCCCTCCCTCCCTCCTCCCTCCCTCCCTCCCTCCCTCCCTCCCTCCCTCCCTCCCTCCCTCCCTCCTCCCTCCCTCCCCCTCCCTCCCTCCCTCCCTCCCTCCCTTCCTTCCTTCCTTCCTTCCTCCCTCCCTTCCATCCTTCCTTCCTTTTACCTCAGTCATGACCCACGATGACTGTGTCTTTCATATTCATTCAAGGAGGAATCGTTTGCCGGTCCATTGTTTACAACACAGTCAGGATGAAGAGGCTATGGACAGTTAGTCACCCCCCCCCCCTCCCCCAGGAAGGGGAGGTGTCGCTAAGTTACAGTGTGAGTCATGTTTTGTGGAAGGATGTAGAATGGTTTGATAGTAAATAGGATCCTTCTAACTCTATGGGCGTAACCTGGTATGTAGGTTGACTCATTCATATTCCCTTTAACCTCTGTAGTAATCCCAGGAGTTTTAGGGAATACAGGGACCTTCCTATGGTAGGACAGAGTCTATCAGGACAGGGTCTGAGAGTGTGGTCTGTCTGCCGTGGTCCTGTGTTTCTCTGTAACAGAGAGCAGAGTGGGTCTGTCTGCCGTGGTCCTGTGTTTCTCTGTAACAGAAACAGAGTGTGGTCTGTCTGCCGTGGTCTGTGTTTCTCTGTAACAGAGAACAGAGTGTGGTCTGTCTGCCGTGGTCCTGTGTTTCTCTGTAACAGAGAACAGAGTGTGGTCTGTCTGCCGTGGTCCTGTGTTTTCTCTGTAACAGAGAAAGAGTGGTCTGTCTGCCGTGGTCCTGTGTTTCTCTGTAACAGAGAATGGAGTGTGGTCTGTCTGCCGTGGTCCTGTGTTTCTCTGTAACAGAGAACAGAGTGTGGTCTGTCTGCCGTGGTCCTGTGTTTCTCTGTAACAGAGAACAGAGTGTGGTCTGTCTGCCGTGGTCCTGTGTTTCTCTGTAACAGAGAGCAGAGTGTGGTCTGTCTGCCGTGGTCCTGTGTTTCTCTGTAACAGAGAACAGAGTGTGGTATCTGTCTGCCGTGGTCCTGTGTTTCTCTGTAACAGAGAGAGTACTCTGTCTGCCGTGGTCCTGTGTTTCTCTGTAACAGAGAACAGGTGTGGTCTGTCTGCCGTGGTCCTGTGTTTCTCTGTAACAGAGAACAGGGTCTGAGAGTGTGGGTCTGTCTGCCGTGGTCCTGTGTTTCTCTGTAACAGAGAGCAGAGTGTGGTCTGTCTGCCGTGGTCCTGTGTTTCTCTGTAACAGAGCAGAGTGTGGTCTGTCTGCCGTGGTCCTGTGTTTATCTGTAACAGAGAACAGAGTGTGGTCTGTCTGCCGTGGTCCTGTGTTTATCTGTAACAGAGAGCAGAGTGTGGTCTGTCTGCCGTGGTCCTGTGTTTATCTGTAACAGAGAGCAGAGTGTGGTCTGTCTGCCGTGGTCCTGCATGATAAACTACAGCTGTCTGCTTTTCTTCTGTTGTAAAAAATAAAATAAAAATAGAGACTCCTTCAGGCCCCGTCTACATCCCAAACTACAGCACCCATATTTAACCTCAATATCCCACTCTGTGTCAGGAAGTCTTTAAAGTCCATCCTATTGGAGGAGACTGAGCTGTTGGCCTTTCTATTGGATGGAACGCTGAACGTTATACTGAAACAGAAGGTGAAAGACGAGCTCTATAATACAACATGGACACAGTACACCAACACTATGCACAACCATAAATGTCTGGTAATATGGGGCCTGTATCTCTGAAGTCTGGCATTCCAGACTCTTCCCCGCGGCTCGTGCAATTAGCCGGGGGACGAGGTTAACATATAGTGACTGTCCAAAATGTCTGGTAAAATGTGGCTTGTGTATACAGAGCATTCGGAAAACTATTCCAGACCCCTTGACTTTTTCCACATTTTGTTTACGTTACAGCCTTATTCTAAAATTGATTCATTTTCACATCATCAATCTATACACAATGGAAGACATACAAGACCACTGATAATCTCCTCGATCTGGGGCTCCACGCAAGATCTCACCCCGTGGGTCAAAATGATCACAAGAACGGCGAGCAAAAATCCCAGAACCACACGGGTGGACCTAGTGAATGACCTGCAGAGAGCTGGGACCAAGGTAACAAAGCCTACCATCAGTAACACACTACGCGCCAGGGACTCAAATCCTGCAGTGCCAGACGTGTCCCCCTGCTTAAGCCAGTATGTCCAGGCCCGTCTGAAGTTTGCTAGAGAGCATTTGGATGATCCAGAAGAAGATTGGGAGAATGTCATATGGTCAGATTAAACCAATATATAACTTTTGGTAAAAACTCAACTCGTCGTGTTTGGAGGACAAAGAATGCTGAGTTGCATCCAAGAACACCATACCTACTGTGAAGCATGGGGGTGGAAACATCATGCTTTGGGGCTGTTTTTCTGCAAAGGGACCAGGGCGACTGATCCGTGTAAAAGAAAGAATGAATGGGGCCATGTATCGTGAGATTTTGAGTGAAAACCTTCTTCCATCAGCAAGGGCATTGAAGATGAAACGTGGCTGGGTCTTTCAGCATGACAATGATCCCAAACACACCGCCCGGGCAATGAAGGGAGTGGCCGTAAGAAGCATTTCAAGGTCCTGGAGTGGCCTAGCCAGTCTCCAGATCTCAACCCCATAGAAAATATTTGGAGGGAGTTGAAAGTCCGTGTTGCCCAGTAACAGCCCCAAAACATCACTGCTCTAGGGGAGATCTGCATGGAGGAATGGGCCAAAATACCAGCAACAGTGTGTGAAAACCTTGTGAAGACTTACAGAAAACGTTTGACCTCTGTCATTGCCAACAAAGGGTATATAACAAAGTATTGAGATAAACTTTTGTTATTGAACAAATACTTATTTTCCACCATAATTTGCAAATACATTAATTAAAAATCCTACAATGTGATTTTCTGGAGAAAAACAATATCATTTTGTCTGTCATAGTTGAAGGGTACCTATGATGAAAATTACAGGCCTCTCTCATCTTTTTAATTGGGAGAACTTGCACAATTGGTGGCTGACTAAATACTTTTTAATATGCCCCACTGTATATATATCTATATATATATATATATATATATGGTAATATGGGGTCTGTATATATATATATATATATATATATATATGGTAATATGGGGTCTGTATATATATATATATATCTGGTAGTATATGGGGTCTGTATATATATATATATATATATCTGGTAATATAGAGGTCTGTATATATATATATATATCTGGTAATATGGGGTCTGTATATATATATCCGGTAATATGGGGTCTGTATATATATATATATATATGGTAATATGGGGTCTGTATATATATATATATATCTGGTAATATGGTGTGTATATATATATATATATATGGTAATATGGGGTCTGTATATATATATATCTGGTAATATGGGGTCTGTATATATATATCTGGTAATATGGGGTCTGTATATATATATATATATCTGGTAATATGGGGTCTGTATATATATATCTGGTAATATGGGGTGTGTATATATATATATATATATATGGTAATATGGGGTCTGTATATATATATCTGGTAATATGGGGTCTGTATATATATATCTGGTAATATGGGGTCTGTATATATATATCTGGTAATATGGGGTCTGTATATATATATCTGGTAATATGGGGTCTGTATATATATATCTGGTAATATGGGGTCTGTATATATATATATATATATATCTGGTAATATCGGTCTGGTAATATATATATATATATCTGGTAATATGGGGTCTGTATATATATATCTGGTAATATATCTGTATATATATATATATATATATATATATATATATCTGGTAATATGGGGTCTGTATATATATATATATATATATGGTAATATGGGGTCTGTATATATATATATATATCTGGTAATATGAGGTCTGTATATATATATATATATATATATCTGGTATATCTGTATAATATATATATCTGTATATATATATATATATATATGGTAATATAATATATATCTGTATATATATATATATATATATATCTGGTAATATGGGGTCTGTATATATATATCTGGTAATATGGGGTCTGTATATATATATATCTGGTAATATATATATATATATATATATATGGTAATATAGGGTCTGTATATATATATCTGGTAATATGGGGTCTGTATATATATATATATATGGTAATATGGGGTCTGTATATATATATCTGGTAATATAGGGTCTGTATATATATATATATATCTGGTAATATGGGGTCTGTATATATATATATATATCTGGTAATATAGGGTCTGTATATATATATATATTTGGTCATATAGGGCCTGTATATAAGTGTATATTTAATGAATGTTTGTCTGTCAGTATAGGGCCTGTATATAAGGCCTGTATATAAGTGTATATTTAATGAATGTTTGTCTGTCAGTATAGGGCCTGTATATAAGTGTATATTTAATGAATGCATGTCTCACTACATCCCATTCCCTAAGATGAGGAAATACATTGACCCCTAATTGACCCTACACTAGCTGGGACCGGCAGGATGACTGAGAGGAAGCATCTTGAGATGTGTTCAACTGCATTTCCCATAGGGACCTGGTCTAAAGTAGTGTACTATATAGGGAATAGGGCTCTGGTCTAAAGTAGTGCACTATATAGGGAATAGGGACCTGGTCTAAAGTAGTGCACTATATAGGGAATAGGGCTCTGGTCTAAAGTAGTGCACTATAGGGAATAGGGCTCTGGTCTAAAGTAGTGTACTATATAGGGAATAGGGACCTGGTCTAAAGTAGTGCACTATATAGGGAATAGGGTCTGGTCTAAAGTAGTGCACTATATATAGGAATAGGGCTCTGGTCTATAGTAGTGTACTATATAGGGAATAGGGCTCTGGTCTATAGTAGTGTACTATATAGAATAGGGCTCTGGTCTATAGTAGTGTACTATATAGGGAATAGGGACCTGGTCTAAAGTAGTGCACTATATAGGGAATAGGGTTCTGGTCTAAAGTAGTGTACTATAGGGAATAGGGCTCTGGTCTAAAGTAGTGTACTATATAGGGAATAGGGCTCTGGTCTATAGTAGTGTACTATATAGGGAATAGGGTTCTGGTCTAAAAGTAGTGCACTATATAGGAATAGGACTCTGGTCTAAAGTAGTGCACTTTATAGGGAATAGGGCTCTGGTCTAAAGTAGTGTACTATATAGGGAATAGGACTCTGGTCTAAAGTAGTGTACTATATAGGGAATAGGGCTCTGGTCTAAAGTAGTGCACTATATAGGGAATAGGGACTCTGGTCTAAAGTAGTGTACTATATAGGGAATAGGGCTCTGGTCTAAAGTAGTGCACTATATAGGGAATAGGGTTCTGGTCTAAAGTAGTGCACTATAGGGAATAGGGCTCTGGTCTATAGTAGTGTACTATATAGGGAATAGGGCTCTGGTCTATAGTAGTGCACTATATAGGGAATAGGGCTCTGGTCTAAAGTAGTGCACTATATAGGGAATAGGGCTCTGGTCTATAGTAGTGCACTATATAGGGAATAGGGACTCTGGTCTATAGTAGTGCACTATATAGGGAATAGGGCTCTGGTCTAAAGTAGTGCACTATATAGGGAATAGGGCTCTGGTCTATAGTAGTGCACTATATAGGAATAGGGCTCTGGTCTATAGTAGTGCACTATATAGGGAATAGGGCTCTGGTCTAAAGTAGTGCACTATATAGGGAATAGGGCTCTGGTCTATAGTAGTGCACTATATAGGGAATAGGGCTCTGGTCTATAGTAGTGCACTATATAGGGAATAGGGCTCTGGTCTATAGTAGTGCACTATATAGGGAATAGGGCTCTGGTCTATAGTAGTGTACTATATAGGGAATAGGGCTCTGGTCTAAAGTAGGGCTCTGCACTATATAGGAATAGGTCTCTGGTCTAAAGTAGTGCACTATATAGGAATAGGGCTCTGGTCTAAGTAGTGCACTATATAGGGAATAGGGCTCTGGTCTAAAGTAGTGCACTATAGGGAATAGGGCTCTGGTCTAAAGTAGTGCACTATATAGGAATAGGGCTCTGGTCTAAAGTAGTGCACTATATAGGGAATAGGGCTCTGGTCTAAAGTAGTGCACTATATAGGAATAGGTACCTGGTCTAAAGTAGTGCACTATATAGGGAATAGGGCTCTGGTCTAAAGTAGTGTACTATATAGGGAATAGGGCTCTGGTCTATAGTAGGGTACTATATAGGGAATAGGGCTCTGGTCTATAGTAGTGTACTATATAGGGAATAGGGCTCTGGTCTATAGTAGTGCACTATATAGGAATAGGGACCTGGTCTAAAGTAGTGCACTATATAGGGAATAGGGCTCTGGTCTAAAGTAGTGCACTATATTGGGAATAGGGCTCTGGTCTAAAGTAGTGTACTATATAGGGAATAGGGCTCTGGTCTATAGTAGTGTACTATATAGGGAATAGGGTTCTGGTCTAAAGTAGTGCACTATATAGGAATAGGGTTCTGGTCTAAAGTAGTGTACTATATAGGGAATAGGACTCTGGTCTAAAGTAGTGTACTATATAGGGAATAGGGCTCTGGTCTATAGTAGTGCACTATATTGGGAATAGGGACCTGGTCTAAAGTAGTGTACTATATAGGGAATAGGGCTCTGGTCTAAAGTAGTGCACTATATTGGGAATAGGGACCTGGTCTAAAGTAGTGTACTATATAGGGAATAGGGCTCTGGTCTAAAGTAGTGTACTATATAGGGAATAGGGCTTCTGGTCTAAAGTAGTGCACTATATAGGGAATAGGGCTCTGGTCTAAAGTAGTGTACTTATAGGGAATAGGGCTCTGGTCTAAAGTAGTGTACTATATAGGGAATAGGGCTCTGGTCTAAAGTAGTGCACTATATAGGGAATAGGGACTCTGGTCTAAAGTAGTGTACTATATAGGGAATAGGGCTCTGGTCTATGGTAGTGCACTATATAGGGAATAGGGACCTGGTCTAAAGTAGTGTACTATATAGGAATAGGGTTCTGGTCTAAAGTAGTGCACTATATAGGGAATAGGGCTCTGGTCTAAAGTAGTGTACTATATAGGGAATAGGGCTCTGGTCTAAAGTAGTGTCTATATAGGGAATAGGGCTCTGGTCTAAAGTAGTGCACTATATTGGGAATAGGGACCTGGTCTAAAGTAGTGTACTATATAGGGAATAGGGCTCTGGTCTATAGTTGTGCACTATATAGGGAATAGGGCTCTGGTCTAAAGTAGTGTACTATATAGGGAATAGGGCTCTGGTCTAAAGTAGTGTACTATATAGGAATAGGGCTCTGGTCTAAAGTAGTGCACTATATAGGAATAGGGCTCTGGTCTAAAGTAGGGCACTATATAGGGAACAGGGCTCTGGTCTAAAGTAGTGCACTATATAGGGAATATGGCTCTGGTCTAAAGTAGTGTACTATATAGGGAATAGGGCTCTGGTCTATAGTAGTGTACTATATAGGGAATAGGGCTCTGGTCTAAAGTAGTGTACTATATAGGGAATAGGGCTCTGGTCTATAGTAGTGTACTATATAGGGAATAGGGTGCCTTTTGGGAAGCCTGTCTTGTTCCTGATTCTAAAAGTAGTTTCTTTGTTGTCCCTGTCTGGTGGGTCAGTGAACCCTGAGTGGTCTGGTCTGTACAGTGTGTGTGTGTGTGTTCACTTCCTGTGGACATAGTGTTTGGATTGGGCCGTCTGGGTGTCTGGTTGTGAGGAAGAGATCTCAGCAGCCAAGCTGGAATTAAAGAGGGGATGGTGAGAGAGGGTGAGAGAGGGAGGAGGAGGAGAGGAGTGAGAGATGGTGAGAGAGGGTGGAGGAGAGGAGAGGAGGAGGGGTGGTGAGAGAGGGTGGAGGAGGAGAGGATTGAGGGGTGGTGAGAGAGGGTGGAGGAGGAGAGGAGTGAGATGGTGGAGGAGGAGAGGAGTGAGGGGTGGTGAGAGAGGTTGGAGGAGGAGGTGAGTGAGGGTGGTGAGAGAGGGTGGATGAGGAGAGGAGTGAGGGATGGTGAGAGAGGGAGAAGGAGGAGAGGAGTGAGGGGTGGTGAGAGAGGGTGGAGGAGGAGAGGAGTGAGAGATGGTGAGAGTGGGTGATGGAGTGAGGGTGGAGGAGGAGAGAAGTGAGAGAGGGTGGAGGAGGAGAGGAGTGAGGAATGGTGAGAGGGTGGAGGAGAAGAGGAGTGAGGGATGGTGAGAGTTGGTGGAGGAGGAGAGGAGTGAGGGACGGTGAGAGTGGGTGGAGAAGGAGAGGAGTGAGGGACGGTGAGAGTGAGTGGAGGAGGAGAGGAGGTGGGTGGAGAAGGAGCGGAGTGAGGGACGGTGAGAGTGGGTGGTGGAGGAGAGGAGTGAGGGATGGTGAGAGTGGGTGGAGGAGGAGAGGAGTGAGAGACGGTGAGAGAGGGTGGAGGAAGAGGGAGTGGGTGGATTAGGAGAGGAGTGAGGGATGGTGAGAGTGGGTGGAGAAGGAGAGGAGTGAGGGACGGTGAGAGTGGGTGGAGGAGGAGAGGAGTGAGGGATGGTGAGAGTGGGTGGAGGAGGAGAGGAGTGAGGGACGGTGAGAGTGGGTGGAGGAGGAGAGGAGTGAGGGATGGTGAGAGAGGGTGGAGGAGGAGAGGAGTGAGGGACGGTGAGAGTGGGTGGAGGAGAAGAGGAGTGCATGAATGCATGTCTCACTGCATCCCATTCCCTAAGATGAGGAACTACATTGACCCCTAATTGACCCCTACACTAGCTGGGACCGGCAGGATGACTGAGAGGAAGCCTCTTGAGATGTGTTCAACTGCATTTCCCATAGGGACCTGGTCTAAAGTAGTGTACTATATAGATTAGAGCTGTAGGAGAGACTAGACATCTACCACCCCACTACCAGATTAGAGCTGTAGGAGAGACATCTACCACCCCACTACCAGATTAGAGCTGTATGAGAGACTAGACATCTACCACCCCACTACCAGATTAGAGCTGTAGGAGAGACTAGACATCTACCACCCCACTACCAGATTAGAGCTGTAGGAGAGACTAGACATCTACCACCCCACTACCAGATTAGAGCTGTAGGAGAGACTAGACATCTACCACCCCACTACCAGATTAGAGCTGTAGAAGAAACTAGACATCTACCACCCCACTACCAGATTAGAGCTGTAGGAGAGACTAGACATCTACCACCCCACTACCAGATTAGAGCTGTAGGAGAGACTAGACATCTACCACCCCACTACCAGATTAGAGCTGTAGGAGAGACTAGACATCTACCACCCCACTACCAGATTAGAGCTGTAGGAGAGACTAGACATCTACCACCCCACTACCAGATTAGAGCTGTAGGAGAAACTAGACATCTACCACCCCACTACCAGATTAGAGCTGTAGGAGAGACTAGACATCTACCACCCCACTACCAGATTAGAGCTGTAGGAGAGACTAGACATCTACCATCCCACTACCAGATTAGAGCTGTAGGAGAGACAAGACATCTACCACCCCACTACCAGATTAGAGCTGTAGGAGAGACTAGACATCTAGCACCCCACTACCAGATTAGAGCTGTAGGAGAGACTAGACATCTACCACCCCACTACCAGATTAGAGCTGTAGGAGAGACATCTACCACCCCACTACCAGATTAGAGCTGTAGGAGAGACTAGACATCTACCACCCCACTACCAGATTAGAGCTGTAGGAGAGACTAGACATCTACCACCCCACTACCAGATTAGAGCTGTAGGAGAAACTAGACATCTACCACCCCACTACCAGATTAGAGCTGTAGGAGAGACTAGACATCTACCACCCCAATACCAGATTAGAGCTGTAAAAGAGACTAGACATCTACCACCCCACTACCAGATTAGAGCTGTAGGAGAGACTAGACATCTACCACCCCACTACCAGATTAGAGCTGTAGGAGAGACATCTACCACCCCACTACCAGATTAGAGCTGTAGGAGAGACATCTACCACCCCACTACCAGATTAGAGCTGTAGGAGAGACATCTACCACCCCACTACCATATTAGAGCTGTAGGAGAGACATCTACCACCCCACTACCAGATTAGAGCTGTAGGAGAGACTTCTACCACCCCACTACCAGATTAGAGCTGTAGGAGAGACATCTACCACCCCACTACCAGATTAGAGCTGTAGGAGAGACATCTACCACCCCACTACCAGATTAGAGCTGTAGGAGAGACATCTACCACCCCACTACCAGATTAGAGCTGTAGGAGAGACATCTACCACCCCACTACCAGATTAGAGCTGTAGGAGAGACATCTACCACCCCACTACCAGATTAGAGCTGTAGGAGAGACATCTACCACCCCACTACCAGATTAGAGCTGTAGGAGAGACATCTACCACCCCACTACCAGATTAGAGCTGTAGGAGAGACATCTACCACCCCACTACCAGATTAGAGCTGTAGGAGAGACTTCTACCACCCCACTACCAGATTAGAGCTGTAGGAGAGACATCTACCACCCCACTACCAGATTAGAGCTGTAGGAGAGACATCTACCACCCCACTACCAGATTAGAGCTGTAGGAGAGACTTCTACCACCCCACTACCAGATTAGAGCTGTAGGAGAGACATCTACCACCCCACTACCAGATTAGAGCTGTAGGAGAGACATCTACCACCCCACTACCAGATTAGAGCTGTAGGAGAGACATCTACCACCCCACTACCAGATTAGAGCTGTAGGAGAGACTTCTACTACCCCACTACCAGATTAGAGCTGTAGGAGAGACATCTACCACTCCACTACCAGATTAGAGCTGTAGGAGAGACATCTACCACCCCACTACCAGATTAGAGCTGTAGGAGAGACATCTACCACCCCACTACCAGATTAGAGCTGTAGGAGAGACATCTACCAACCCACTACCAGATTAGAGCTGTAGGAGAGACATCTACCAACCCACTACCAGATTAGAGCTGTAGGAGAGATTAGGGGAGGTAATGTAGCCTTTGTTTTTTTTGTCCAGCTCACTTTGGTTCTGAAATTAGCCTCATCCACTAATTAATTTGTCATTTTAGCAGATGAAGTGTTTGAGCTGGTAATCTGTGAATATTTATTGTTTACAAATGAGCAACGACATGAATATATATATCCACATCTTTGGATTGCACCACATCTCAAAAACAAATGGACCGTTTGGTAAATGTGAGAGATCTTCTTTCCTCTTCCCTCCTTGGCCGAACAGTGCACCTCACAAAGTGATGAAATTATCAATTTACATTTTTTTATTTTTAAATGACTTTTGCTGATGGTGAAACCTGAACAATCAAAATCAAATCTATTGTAGGTCCCGTTCGTCAGATGAGTGTTTTGTCTCTGGTAGTTGACTTTTGTTTCAGGTAAAACACCATTTTCAACAGCTCATAGATAACTGAACTCAGCAAAAAAAGAAACGTCCTCTCACTGTCAACTGTGTTTATTTTCAGCAAACTTAACACGTGTAAATATTTGTATGAACATAACAAGTTTCAACAACTGAGACATAAACTGAACAAGTTCCACAGACATGTGACTAACAGAAATGGAATAATGTGTCCCTGATCAAAGGAGGGTCAAAATCAAAAGTAACAGTCAGTATCTGGTGTGGCCACCAGCTGCATTAAATACTGCAGTGCATCTCCTCCTCATTGACTGCACCAGATTTGCCAGTTATTGTTGTGAGAGGTTACCCCACTCTTCCACCAAGGCACCTGCAAGTTCCCTGACATTTCTGGGGGGGAATGGCCCTTGCCCTCACCCTCCGATCCAATAGGTCCCAAATGTTCTCAATGGGATTGAGATCCGAGCTCTTCGCTGGCCATGGCAGAACACTGACATTCCTATCTTGCAGGAAATCACGTAAAGAAAGTGCAGTATGGCTTGTTGTCATGGTTTTGGTTGGTGGCATTGTCATGCTGGAGGGTCATGTTAGGATGAGCCTGCAGGAAGGGTACCACATGAGGGAGGGTCATGTCAGGATGAGCCTGCAGGAAGGGTACCACATGACGGAGGGTCATGTCAGGATGAGCCTGCAGGAAGGGTACCACATGAGGGAGGGTCATGTCAGGATGAGCCTGCAGGAAGGGTACCACATGAGGGAGCAGGATGTCTTCCCTGAAACACTCAGCGTTGAGATTGCCTGCAATGACAACAAGCTCAGTCCGATGATGCTGTGACACCGCCTCAGACCATGACAGACCCTCCACCTCCAAATCGATCCCACTCCAGAGTACAGGCCTCGGTGTAACGCTCATTCCTTCAACAATAAACGCGAATCCAACCATCACCCCTGGTGAGACAAAACCGCAACTCGTCAGTGAAGAACACTTTTTGCCAGTCCTGTCTGGTCCAGCGACGGTGGGTTTGTGCCCATAGGCGACGTTGTTGCCGGTGATGTCTGGTGAGGACCTGCCTTACAACAGGCCTACAAGCCCTCAGTCCAGCCTGTCTCAGTCTATGCGGACAGTCTGAGCACTGATGGAGGGATTGTGCGTTCCTGGTGTAACTTGGGCAGTTGTTGTTGCCATCCTGTACGAGAGCTTCTGGTCAGCGGGGTGGTGGCACCGGGATCCTCATCTCTCCCAAGTGGTCATTCTCTCTTTCTCCCCTTACCCATCTGTCTATCGCCTCCTTTGAATTCCATGCTGTCACAGTTACCAGCCCTTTCAAGCTTAACATCCTTATCATTTATCGCCCTCCAGGTTCCCTCGGAGAGTCATCAATGAGCTTGATGCCTTGATAAGCTCCTTTCCTGAGGAAGGCTCACCTCTCACAGTGCTGGGCGACTTTAACCTCCCCACGTCTACCTTTGACTCATTCCTCTCTGCCTCCTTCTTTCCACTCCTCTCCTCTTTTGACCTCACCCTCTCACCTTCCCCCCCCTACTCACAAGGCAGGCAATACGCTCGACCTCATCTTTACTAGATGCTGTTCTTCCACTAACCTCATTGCAACTCCCCCTCCAAGTCTCCGACCACTACCTTGTATCCTTTTCCCTCTCGCTCTCATCCAACACCTCCCACACTGCCCCTACTCGGATGGTATCTCGCCGTCCCAACCTTCGCTCTCTCTCCCCCGCTACTCTCTCCTCTTCCATCCTATCATCTCTTCCCTCTGCTCAAACCTTCTCCAACCTATCTCCTGATTCTGCCTCCTCAACCCTCCTTTCCTCCCTTTCTGCATCCTTTGACTCTCTATGTCCCCTATCCTCCAGGCCGGCTCGGTCCTCCCCTCCCGCCCCGTGGCTCGACGACTCATTGCGAGCTCACAGAACAGGGCTCCGGGCAGCCGAGCGGAAATGGAGGAAAACTCGCCTCCCTGCGGACCTGGCATCCTTTCACTCCCTCCTCTCTACATTTTCCTCCTCTGTCTCTGCTGCTAAAGCCATTTTCTACCACTCTAAATTCCAAGCATCTGCCTCTAACCCTAGGAAGCTCTTTGCCACCTTCTCCTCCCTCCTGAATCCCCCCCCTCCTCCCTCTCTGCAGATGACTTCGTCAACCATTTTGAAAAGAAGGTCGACGACATCCGATCCTCGTTTGCTAAGTCAAACGGCACCGCTGGTTCTGCTCACACTGCCCTACCCTGTGCTCTGACCTCTTTCTCCCCTCTCTCTCCAGATGAAATCTCGCGTCTTGTGACGGCCGGCCGCCCAACAACCTGCCCGCTTGACCCTATCCCCTCCTCTCTTCTCCAGACCATTTCCGGAGACCTTCTCCCTTACCTCACCTCGCTCATCAACTCATCCCTGACCGCTGGCTACGTCCCTTCCGTCTTCAAGAGAGCGAGAGTTGCACCCCCTTCTGAAAAACCTACACTCGATCCCTCCGATGTCAACAACTACAGACCAGTATCCCTTCTTTCTTTTCTCTCCAAAACTCTTGAACGTGCCGTCCTTGGCCAGCTCTCCCGCTATCTCTCTCTGAATGACCTTCTTGATCCAAATCAGTCAGGTTTCAAGACTAGTCATTCAACTGAGACTGCTCTTCTCTGTATCACGGAGGCGCTCCGCACTGCTAAAGCTAACTCTCTCTCCTCTGCTCTCATCCTTCTAGACCTATCGGCTGCCTTCGATACTGTGAACCATCAGATCCTCCTCTCCACCCTCTCCGAGTTGGGCATCTCCGGCGCGGCCCACGCTTGGATTGCGTCCTACCTGACAGGTCGCTCCTACCAGGTGGCGTGGCGAGAATCTGTCTCCTCACCACGCGCTCTCACCACTGGTGTCCCCCAGGGCTCTGTTCTAGGCCCTCTCCTATTCTCGCTATACACCAAGTCACTTGGCTCTGTCATAACCTCACATGGTCTCTCCTATCATTGCTATGCAGACGACACACAATTAATCTTCTCCTTTCCCCCTTCTGATGACCCGGTGGCGAATCGCATCTCTGCATGTCTGGCAGACATATCAGTGTGGATGACGGATCACCACCTCAAGCTGAACCTCGGCAAGACGGAGCTGCTCTTCCTCCCGGGGAAGGACTGCCCGTTCCATGATCTCGCCATCATGGTTGACAACTCCATTGTGTCCTCCTCCCAGAGCGCTAAGAACCTTGGCGTGATCCTGGACAACACTCTGTCGTTCTCAACTAACATCAAGGCGGTGGCCCATTCCTGTAGGTTCATGCTCTACAACATCCGCAGAGTACGACCCTGCCTCACACAGGAAGCGGCGCAGGTCCTAATCCAGGCACTTGTCATCTCCCGTCTGGATTACTGCAACTCGCTGTTGGCTGGGCTCCCTGCCTGTGCCATTAAACCCCTACAACTCATCCAGAACGCCGCAGCCCGTCTGGTGTTCAACCTTCCCAAGTTCTCTCACGTCACCCCGCTCCTCCGTTCTCTCCACTGGCTTCCAGTTGAAGCTCGCATCCACTACAAGACCATGGTGCTTGCCTACGGAGCTGTGAGGGGAACGGCACCTCAGTACCTCCAGGCTCTGATCAGGCCCTACACCCAAACAAGGGCACTGCGTTCATCCACCTCTGGCCTGCTCGCCTCCCTACCACTGAGGAAGTACAGTTCCCGCTCAGCCCAGTCAAAACTGTTCGCTGCTCTGGCCCCCAATGGTGGAACAAACTCCCTCACGACGCCAGGACAGCGGAATCAATCACCACCTTCCGGAGACACCTGAAACCCCACCTTTTTAAGGAATACCTAGGACAGGATAAGTAATCCTTCTCACCCCCCCCCCTTTAAGATTTAGATGCACTATTGTAAAGTGACTGTTCTACTGGATGTCATAAGGTGAATGCACCAATTTGTAAGTCGCTCTGGATAAGAGCGTCTGCTAAATGACTTAAATGTAAATGTAATGTAATGTCCTGCAGGTGTCATCCTGTTCAGGTGTTGTTACACATGGTCTGCCACTGCAAGGATGATCAGCTATCCGCCCTGTCTCCCTGTAGCACTGTCTTAGGCGTCTCACAGTACGGACATTGCAATTTATTGCTCTGGCCACATCTGCAGTCCTCATGCACCCCTTGCAGCATGCCTAAGGCACATTCACGCAGATGAGCAGGGACCCTGTGCATCTTTCTTTTGGTGTTTTTCAGAGTCAGTAGAAAGGTCTCTTTAGTGTCCTAAGTTTTCATAACTGTGACCTTAATTGCCTACCGTTTGTAAGCTGTTAGTGTCTTAACGACCGTTCCACAGGTGCATGTTCATTAATTAATTAATTAATTTGTTAATTGAACAAGCATTGGAAACAGTGTTTAAACCCTTTACGATGAAGATCTGGGAAGTTATTTGTATTTTTACGAATGATCTTTGACAGACAGGATCCTGAAAAAGAGACGTTTCTTTCTTTTTTGTTGCTGAGTTTATAACCAAATGACACAGGATGTCCCTCAACTAGTAACGCCTCGTTCCGGTCAAGTAATGTTAATACTGAAGGTGTCAAGATCAGGTACAAGGCCAACCTACCTCTCATTGGTCAGCAAGCGAAGCCGTTGTCACGGATCCCACCCACACCCTCAGGAACTTTCATCATGATTACAGGTCTCGTCCCACACTGAAGGTGTCAAGATCAGGAACAAGGCCTCTCATTGGTCAGCAAGCGAAGCCGTTGTCACGGATCCCACCCACACCCTCCGGAACTTTCATCATGATTACAGGTCTCGTCCCACACTGAAGGTGTCAAGATCAGGAACAAGGCCTCTCATTGGTCAGCAAGCGAAGCCGTTGTCACGGATCCCTCCGGAACGTTCATCACCTGTCCTCGTACTCCAGCTGATTAGTATTTGTGTTTATGTGCCTTTTGGGTTTCCGTGGTCTTGTCGTTTATTGTCCCGTTGGTGCGTGTGAGTACCTGCGCTGTGTGGTTTGGGCTTTCGTGCCATTGTGGAGTGCACAGATGATTACAGGTCTCGTCCCGTAGTGTTAATAACTGTGCGTGTGAGTACCTGCTGTGCTTTGGGCTTTCGGTTTGGGTGCACAGATGATTACAGGTCTCATGTTAATAACTGTGGTGTGAGTGCACAGATGATTTCATTGTGTCTCGTCCCGTAGTGTTAATCACTGTGCGTGTGAGTACGTGCGCTGTGTGGTTTGGGCTTTCGTGCCATTGTGGAGTGCACAGATGATTACAGGTCTCGTCCCGTAGTGTTAATCACTGTGCGTGTGAGTACGTGCGCTGTGTGGTTTGGGCTTTCGTGCCATTGTGGAGTGCACAGATGATTACGGGTCTCGTCCCGTAGTGTTAATCACTGTGCGTGTGAGTACCTGCGCTGTGTGGAATGATTACACTGTCCCGCACTGTGCGTGTGAGTACCTGCGCTGTGTGGTTTGGGCTTTCGTGCCATTGTGGAGTGCACAGATGATTACGGGTCTCGTCCCGTAGTGTTAATCACTGTGCGTGTGAGTACCTGCGCTGTGTGGTTTGGGCTTTCGTGCCATTGTGGAGTGCACAGATGATTACGGGTCTCGTCCCGTAGTGTTAATCACTGTGCGTGTGAGTACCTGCGCTGTGTGGTTTGGGCTTTCGTGCCATTGTGGAGTGCACAGATGATTACAGGTCTCGTCCCGTAGTGTTAATCATCGTGTGTTATTTATTCCAGGTTCTCCTCGCTCTTTTGTTTTGGGTTTCTACCCTGTGTTTTTGTTACGTGTTTGTTTGGTCTTCGTCCCTGTGCCTTTACACGGCACGCTGTAATTTGGGCTAAATTTAAAGAAATAACTATTACGCATTCCTGCGCCTGTCTCCCGAATCCATTCATACCAATGTGCCAAGCTGGGCACAGTGCTCAGTTTGACCAGGCTAATGATATTCCCTAGAGTTGTTTGGCTAAATGACTTATAGATCGATGACTGTCACAGTTACATGCTTAGTTTGACCAGGCTAATGATATTCATGCTAAATGACCTGTAGATCGATGACTGTCTACACAGTTACATGCTTAGTTTGTCACTGAAGGAGAGGACGCCTCAGTCGTCACAGTAGATTTTAGGTATTTTCAGAAAGTCGGGAAAAAAAAGTAGTTTGAGCAACAAACGCTGTGTTAAGAAGTAGTGCGGCATTGGGTTGGGTTGTGTTTTCGGAGGACGCATGGCTCTCGACCTTTCACCTCTCCCGATGTAACGGCTTTCTTCTGTTGACGAAGGAAAGGACCAAAACGCATCGTGGTTCGTGTTCGTCATGTTTAATAAAGACGATAAACGTGAACACTACAAAATACAAAAACAACAAATGTGAAAAAAACGAAACAGTTCTGTCTTGGTGCAACGACACGAAGACAGAAGACAACCACCCACAAAAACCAACACAAAAACAGGCTACCTAAATATGGTTCCCAATCAGAGACAATGACTAACACCTGCCTCTGATTGAGAACAATATCAGGCCCAAACATAGAAATAGACAAACCAGACACACAACATAGAATGCCCACTCAGCGTCCTGACCAACACTAAAACAAAGAAAACACAAAAGAACTATGGTCAGAACGTGACACCCGAGCCCGTACGGGAGTTGTAGCGATGAGACAAGACAGTAACTGATAACGATTGGATTCTACGAAAAAGGGGGTAAAAAAAATAAACGTTTTAATTAAAAAGTGAATTAGCGATTTCCGCGGACCAACGCAGTCTAATCTTAAACATTTTGAATCGGGACCGATGCGCATCAGTGAATCGTTACATCCTTTCCAGAGACCCAGGTACAAAAATACAACTGGACCAGACCCTTGGGTAAAGTTTAAATTTCAGACCCAAACCCCATTGGTCCCAGGTCAGAGGTTAATTGGGTCCACCCGTTTTTAAGACCTCCACCTCATAGAGCAGCTGTTGGTGCTGGATCGTTTTGGGCTTGTCGGAAATGTGCAGTGGAGCGTTAAGCTTCTCCTCAAGGTTTCTTGTCTGACAAGAACACAAACACCCACACCCCAAAACACAACAAACACCCACACCCCAAAACACAACAAACACCCACACCCCAACTCTCTCTGTGGTCTCTCTGTGCGCTCTCTGTGCTGTCTCTGTGGTCTCTCTGTGCTCTCTCTGTGCTGTCTCTGTGGTCTCTCTGTGCTCTCTCTGTGCTGTCTCTGTGCTGTCTCTGTGGTCTCTCTGTGGTCTCTCCCTATGGTCTCTCTGTGGTCTCTCTGTGCTGTCTCTGTGGTCTCTCTGTGCTCTCCCTATGGTCTCTCCCTGTGGTCTCTCTGTGCTCTCTCTGTGCTCTCCCTATGGTCTCTCTGTGGTCTCTCTGTGCTGTCTCTGTGGTCTCTCTGTGGTCTCTCCCTATTGTCTCTCCCTGTGGTCTCTCTGTGCTGTCTCTGTGGTCTCTCTGTGGTCTCTCCCTATGGTCTCTCCCTGTGGTCTCTCTGTGTTGTCTCTGTGGTCTCTCTGTGCTCTCTCTCTGTGCTCTCTCTCTGTGCTCTCTCTCTGTGGTCTCTATGCTCTCTATCTGTGCTCTCTCTCTCTGTAGTCTCTCTGTGTGTGAACAAGAGAGTCCATCTGTATGAGATGAGAGGGAGAGAGATAGTGTGTGAGAGAGAGGAGAGAGAGGGTGAGAGAGAGAGAGAGAGAGAGAGAGAGAGAGAGAGAGAGAGAGAGAGAGAGAGAGAGAGAGAAAGAGAGAGGGAGAGAGAGAGAGAGAGAGAGAGAGAGAGAGAGAGAGAGAGAGAGAGAGAGAGAGAGAGAGAGAGAGAGAGAGAGAGAGAGAGAGAGAGAGAGAGAGAGAGAGAGAGAGAGAGAGAGAGAGGGAGAGAGAGAAAAGCATCTATGTGAGTATTCCAGGAGAACGTCTCAGCAGCATGGAAATATTTCTGCTCTTGGAAAAACATTCAGACTTCGAGGAAAAACTCACAAACGTGCGGTTTATTGCACCCAGACACTGTGGGCTCAGCCAAAACAGGGGCGCCCATTTTGTCCTACCTATAACTCAGTCTATTTATTCACTGTAGTTTATGTTTAGAGTGTTATAGGAAATAGGTGGAATTGCTGCCTGCCACATGGCTGGGGAAATGGGATACGTCCCAAATGGCACTCTAATTCCCTATATAGTACACTATTTTAGACCAGGGCCCTATTCCCTATATAGTGCACTACTTTAGACCAGGGCCCTATTCCCTATATAGTGCACTACTTTAGACCAGGGCCCTATTCCCTATATAGTGCACTACTTTAGACCATGGCCCTATTCCTATATAGTGCACTACTATAGACCAGAGCCCTATTCCCTATATAGTACACTACTTTAGACCAGGGCCCTATTCCCTATATAGTGCACTACTATAGACCAGAGCCCTATTCCCTATATAGTACACTACTATAGACCAGAGCCCTATTCCCTATATAGTACACTACTATAGACCAGAGCCCTATTCCCTATATAGTACACTACTATAGACCAGAGCCCTATTCCCTATATAGTACACTACTTTAGACCAGAGCCCTATTCCCTATATAGTACACTACTATAGACCAGAGCCCTATTCCCTATATAGTGCACTACTATAGACCAGAGCCCTATTCCCTATAGTACACTACTATAGACCAGAGCCCTATTCCTATATAGTGCACTACTATAGACCAGAGCCCTATTCCCTATATAGTACACTACTATAGACCAGAGCCCTATTCCTATATAGTACACTACTATAGACCAGAGCCCTATTCCTTATATAGTACACTACTATAGACCAGAGCCCTATTCCCTATATAGTACACTACTTTAGACCGGAGCCCTATTCCCTATATAGTACACTACTATAGACCAGAGCCCTATTCCTATATAGTGCACTACTATAGACCAGAGCCCTATTCCCTATATAGTGCACTACTATAGACCAGAGCCCTATTCCCTATATAGTGTACTACTATAGACCAGAGCCCTATTCCCTATATAGTACACTACTATAGACCAGAGCCCTATTCCTATATAGTACACTACTATAGACCAGAGCCCTATTCCCTGTATAGTACTACTTTAGACCAGAACCCTATTCCCTATATAGTACACTACTTTAGACCAGAGCCCTATTCCCTATATAGTGCACTACTTTGAACCAGAGCCCTATTCCCTATATAGTGCACTACTTTAGACCAGAGCCCTATTCCCTATATAGTGCACTACTTTAGACCAGAGCCCTATTCCCTATATAGTGCACTACTTTAGACCAGAGCCCTATTCCCTATATAGTGCACTACTTTAGACCAGAGCCCTATTCTCTATATAGTGCACTACTTTAGACCAGAGCCCTATTCCCTATATAGTGCACTACTTTAGACCAGAGCCCTATTCCCTATATAGTGCACTACTTTAGACCAGAGCCCTATTCCCTATATAGTGCACTACTTTTGACCAGAGCCCTATTCCCTATATAGTGCACTACTTTTGACCAGAGCCCTATTCCCTATATAGTACACTACTTTTGACCAGAGCCCTATTCCCTATAGTGTGCACTACTTTTGACCAGAGCCCTATTCCCTATATAGTACACTACTTTAGACCAGAGCCCTATTCCCTATAGTGTGCACTACTTTTGACCAGAGCCCTATTCCCTATAGTGTGCACTACTTTTGACCAGAGCCCTATTCCCTATAGTGTGCACTACTTTTGACCAGGACCCTGGCCTTTACAGGGAATAGGGTGCCATTTAGGACTCAGCATGGAGTTCCCCCTCACACACAACAACCTGGAAGGAAACCAACTGTTTTTTTTACTTCAACCTACCTAGCTGCTGACTGACTGTTTTCCTTCAACCTACCTAGCTGCTGACTGACTGACTGTTTTCTTTCAACCTACCTAGCTGCTGACTGACTGACTGTTTTCTTTCAACCTACATAGCTACTGACTGACTGACTGTTTTCCTTCAACCTACTTAGCTGCTGACTGACTGTTTTCTTTCAACCAACATAGCTACTGACTGACTGTTTTCTTTCAACCTACCTAGCTGCTGACTGACTGACTGTTTTCTTTCAACCTACCTAGCTGCTGTCTGACTGACTGTTTTCTTTCAACCAACATAGCTACTGACTGACTGTTTTCTTTCAACCTACCTAGCTGCTGTCTGACTGACTGTTTTCTTTCAACCTACCTAGCTGCTGACTGACTGACTTTTCTTTCAACCTAGCTAACTAGCTACTGATTGACTGTTTTTCCTTCACTGCTACTGATTGACTGTTTTCCTTCAACCTACCTAGCTGCTGACTGACTGACTGTTTTCTTTCAACCTACCTAGCTGCTGACTGACTGACTGTTTTCTTTCAACCTAGCTAACTAGCTACTGATTGACTGTTTTCCTTCAACCTAGCTAACTAGCTACTGACTGACTGTTTTCCTTCAACCTAGCTAACTAGCTACTGACTGACTGTTCTACTTCAACCTAGCTAGCTACTGACTGACTGACTGTTTTCTTTCAACCTAGCTAACTAGCTACTGATTGACTGTTTTCCTTCAACCTAGCTAACTAGCTACTGACTGACTGTTTTCCTTCAACCTAGCTAACTAGCTACTGACTGACTGTTCTACTTCAACCTAGCTAGCTACTGACTGACTGACTGTTTTTCTTCAACCTAGCTAGCTACTGACTGACTGACTGTTTTTCTTCAACCTAGCTAGCTAGCTACTGACTGACTGTTTTCTTTCAACCTTGCTGCTGACTGACTGACGGACTGAGGAGTTTATTGATTGGTATGAACAGGAGATGTAAATATTGTCCATATTTCCAGAACGCCCAATGCCTGTGCTATGTCTGGGCAGGGTGTTACATTGAAAGTGACAGATTTACATTTTTCCCCAAATGGACACTTTTTCTCTCCGTGTGATCATACGTTTTACACACTTTAAGGCTAAAATTACATATTTTACATCCATTTCATATTTATTTTCAAAGTAAACATAACAATTTCTAAAACTTTATTAAAACGTATATTTTCTTTAGTTTATCATATTACCGTCATCTACATTTGAATTCATTTTAACCACTTTATAATGGACAAACATCAATGATTACACGTTATTTAAAAAACCACATTTCATAGAGTGTGTTACAAACTGGACTTTATTTACTAACTTACTTTGAAGAGATTGTGACGTGAGTTTAAAATAGGCGTTTTGACATTTGGTAGTCCAAATTCAGTGGACTTGACATGAACTGCCATTTCCTGAAAGTCAAGACTCCTCCCACATTTTTCTCAGTTTCAGAAGCATCTGCATTCACCTTGCAACCAACTCATTGGCCTTGTGGTCAGAGATCTAACCAGCTCTCACTGTCAGAGTCGTATACCATCACCTATACCATCACCTATACAACCACCTATACAACCACCTATACAAACCACCTATACAACCACCTATACAACCACCTATACAACCACCTATATAACCACCTATATAACCACCTATATAACCACCCATATAACCACCTATACAACCACCTATATAACCACCTATACAACCACCTATACAACCACCTATACAACCACCTATATAACCACCTATATAACCACCTATATAACCACCTATATAACCACCCTATACAACCACCTATACAACCACCTATATAACCACCTATATAACCACCTATATAACCATCTATATAACCACCTATATAACCACCTATATAACCATCTATATAACCACCTATATAACCACCTATACAACCACCTATATAACCATCTATATAACCACCTATATAACCACCTATATAACCATCTATATAACCACCTATACAACCACCTATACAACCACCTATACAACCACCTATATAACCACCTATATGACCACCTATATAACCACCTATACAACCACCTGCTCCGACCACCTATACAACCACCTATACAACCACCTATACAACCACCTGTACAACCACCTATACAACCACACCTATATAACCACCTATATAACCACCTATATAACCACCTATATAACCACCTATATAACCACCTATATAACCACCTATACAACCACCTATACAACCACCTATACAACCACCTGTATACAGCCACCTATATAACCACCTATATAACCACCTATACAACCACCTATACAACCACCTATACAACCACCTATACAACCACCTATACAAAGGTAAACAATCTCTGACAAAGACATGAGGGGAAACAGAGGGTAAAATACACAACAGGTAATGAATGGGATTGAAAACAGGTGTGTGGAAGACAAGACAAAACCAATGGAAAATGAAAAATGGATCAATGATGGCAAGAAGGCCGGTGACGCGAGCACCGCCCGAACAAGGAGAGGCAACGACTTCGGCAGAAGACAAACCACGGCTCCTCACTTCTCCTCAGATATATTCTGAAGACGTGTCCAGAGGGAATTACATGTCTTTAGTATGTTACTGATACATGTCTTTAGTATGTTACTGATACATGTCTTTAGTATGTTACTGATAATGGTCTTTAGTATGTTACTGATACATGTCTTTAGTAGATACAGGTCTTTGATGTTACATGTCTTTAGTATGTTACAGATACATGTCTTTAGTATACTGATCTTTAGTATACTGATTGTCTTTTTGGTATACTGATACAGTCTTTAGTATGTTACTGATGTTACTGATACATGTCTTTAGTATGTTACTTTAGATGTTACTGATACATGTCTATAGTATGTTACTGATACAGGTCTTTAGTATGTTACATGTCTTTGGTATGTTACAGATACATGTCTATAGTATGTTACTGATACAGGTCTTTAGTATGTTACTGATACATGTCTTTGGTACTGATACAGGTTTTTAGTATGTTACTGATACATGTCTTTAGTATGTTACTGATACATGTCTTTAGTATGTTACTGATACATGTCTTTAGGTGTTACATTTCTTTAGTATGTTACTGATACATGTCTATAGTATGTTACAGATACAGGTCTTTAGTATGTTACATACATGTCTTTAGTATGTTACTGATACATGTCTTTAGTATGTTACTGATACAGATACATGTCTTTAGTATGTTACTGATACATGTCTTTAGTATGTTACATTTCTTTATGTTATGATACAGATACATGTCTTTAGTATGTTACTGATACAGGTCTTTAGTATGTTACTGATACATGTCTATAGTATGTTACAGATATGTTACATGTCTTTAGTATGTTACAGATACAGGTATTTAGTATGTCTTTACTGATACATGGTCTTTAGTATGTTACTGATACAGGTCTTTAGTATGTTGACTGTCTTTAGTATGTTGTTACATGTCTTTAGTATGTTACTGATACATGTCTTTAGTATGTTACAGATACATGTCTTTAGTATGTTACAGATACATGTATTTAGTATGTCACTGATACAGGTCTTTAGTATGTTACTGATACAGGTCTTTAGTGTGTTGCTGATACATGTCTTTAGTATGTTACATGTCTTTAGTATGTTACTGATACATGTCTTTAGTATGTTACAGATACATGTCTTTAGTATGTTACAGATACAGGTATTTAGTATGTCACTGATACAGGTCTTTAGTATGTTACTGATACAGGTCTTTAGTGTGTTGCTGATACATGTCTTTAGTATGTTACATGTCTTTAGTATGTTACTGATACATGTCTTTAGTAGGTTACAGATACAGGTCTTTAGTATGTTACAGATACGTGTCTTTAGTATGTTACAGATACAGGTCTTTAGTATGTTACTGATACATGTCTTTAGTATGTTACTGATACATGTCTTTAGTATGTTACTGATACATGTCTTTAGTATGTTACTGATACAGGTCTTTAGTATGTTACTGATACGTGTCTTTAGTATGTTACTGATACATGTCTTTAGTATGTTACAGATACATGTCTTTATTATGTTACTGATACATGTCTTTGGTATGTTACAGATACATGTCTTTACTACTACTGCTACTGATTTCTCTATAGAACCACCCAGAGAACAGCTTGCTGCCACAGTGGCCAACATGGAGTTTCCGGGTGAAGTATGCAGAAACCCCTCCCACACACAGACATACACACACTATCAGAGTGATACCAGTGACCCTGGCGTTTTTAACGCGGATTAGCGTTCATTTAAACATCCGCTGTAGAAAGGGCTCTGTGCCGTGAGAGAGAGACACCTAGTCTGTCAGGCTTTGAAATTAAATGTCCATACGCCCTAAACCCAACCACACCAAAACCCCAAACCCTTTTCCCCAGTTCTGACCCAACCCCTCCGACCCCCAAATCCTCCTACCACAACCCCAGTCCCTAACCCAACCAGACCACAACCCCAAACCATTTCCCCCAGTCCTAACAATCACCCAAAAACCCAAACCCTGCTCCCACAAAGAGAGAGAGAGAGAGAGAGAGAGAGGTGCATTCAACGAAAGCAGAGAAAACTTTAAATTAGCAGCTGTTCCCTGATTTGCATGGTGGTAAATGTATGTTCCTGGAAAAGAAAAGGAGGAAAGCAGGGAGAAGAAGAGCCATGTGAAAGCAACATAGCGTTTCAGAGAACCAGAAAGGAGACAAAGCTTCCTTTAAACCATACAATGTTGACTATCCCATTTCTACCCAATCACAGCACAGACTTCCAATGTCTTTCTTTTCTTCTTCAGGGAGCCCTCCTAACCCAGAGCCAGCTTGTAGTTGTTGTTGTTGTAGTTGTTGTTGTTGTTGTGGTTTGGTTGGGGGGCAGCCATTGTAAACAGGGGCTTTTATTAAAAGTGTTTCAGAGTAGGAATGCTGATCTTGGATCAGTTTAGACTTTTAGATCAGAATGCATACGAATATGAGGACAGTGGGGGACCTGATCCTAGATCATAATGAATCAGATTACATAGAGGGGAGGGACCTGATCATAGATCACAATGAATCAGATTACATAGATGGGGGGGACCTGATCCTAGATCATAATGAATCAGATTACATAGAGGGGGAACCTGATCCTAGATCATAATGAATCAGATTACATAGAGGACCTGATCCTAGATCATAATGAATCAGATTACATAGAGGGGGGAACCTGATCCTAGATCATAATGAATCAGATTACATAGAGGGGGACCTGATCCTAGATCATAATGAATCAGATTACATAGAGGGGGGACCTGATCCTAGATCATAATGAATCAGATTACATAGAGGGGGACGATCCTAGATCATAATGAATCAGATTACATAGAGGGGGTACCTGATCTAGATCATAATGAATCAGATTACATAGAGGGGGACCTGATCCTAGATCATAATGAATCAGATTACATAGAGGGGTACCTGATCTAGATCATAATGAATCAGATTACATAGATGGGGGAACCTGATCCTAGATCATAATGAATCAGATTACATAGAGGGGGACCTGATCCTAGATCATAATGAATCAGATTACATAGAGGGGACCCTGATCCTGATCATAATGAATCAGGATGGGGTACCTGATCCAAGATCATAATGAATCAGATTACATAGAGGGGGTGGGGTACCTGATCTAGATCATAATGAATCAGATTACATAGATGGGGGGACCTGATCCTAGATCATAATGAATCAGATTACATAGATGGGGGGGATGCTGATCTTAGATCATAGATGAATCAGATTACATAGATGGGGGGGAGCTGATCCTAGATCATAATGAATCAGATTACATAGATGGGGGGACCTGATCCTAGATCATAATGAATCAGATTACATAGAGGGGGGGACCTGATCCTAGATCATAATGAATCAGATTACATAGAGGGGGAATCCAGTACCTGATCCTAGATCATAATGAATCCAGATTACATAGATGGGGGGACCTGATCCTAGATCATAATTAATCAGATTACATAGAGGGGGGTGGGGACCTGATCTAGATCATAATGAATCAGATTACATAGACAGGGGGCCTGATCCTAGATCATAATGAATCAGATTACATAGAGGGGGTACCTGAGGAATCAGGATGGGGGACTGATCCTAGATCATAATTAATCAGATTACATAGATGGGGAGACCTGATCCTAGATCTGCACTCCTATCCTGAGATGCTTTATGATTCCAAGCCCAGAAGCTGGTGGGGTGACTGTACAGCTTTAGGCTTTTTGAGGGGAGTCAGTCAGTCTAGCCACCCCTCTATACCAGCGATTGGAGCAGTCTCCCCCTGCTTGCCCAAAAACAAGGTTGGATCATACCAAATGGAGAGTTTGCTTTAGACAGGGGGAGTAGACAATGAACTCTAATGTGACTGTAAAAACTAGCTGTTATAAAGGCAACCTTATTAGGATATCTAGTAAAGCCATCTGAAATGAAAGTGTGGATGTTCTCAAAGCAGAGACTTCTGGGTAACAACGAAATTAGATGTTTTGAGACGGAACCCAGTACAGAAATAAATAAATAATAAATCAATGAACAATAATTGCTATTCTTAAATACCAGCAGCACATCACAATGAAACAAGCTGAAATCACCAGAGTTGTTCGTAGACCTTGGCTCTGAAGGACAGTGTCCAGGGTTGATGAGGAGAACAGGACAGTGGGCCCCTTGTGGGTGAGACTCATGATGTTATTTGACCCACATCGTTCTCTTCACTTACTTCACCCCCCAGAGGTCATAGGTCAGGGGTTGTTCTGCCCGGGTGGTTTCCTAAATACCTCCGTCTGTAGGAACATATCCGCTGAGCCAAAATCAACTTCATCCCGAAGAGGATAGAAACCATGTTCCCTCTAAGTTGCACATGACTCCAGCTCCTGGAACAGTCTCTCACACAGAACAATTGCGGGGCAGAAAAGAAGAAAAAATAATGTACACTGTCTTTCCCGGGGCTTTAAAAACAGATACAATTCTACTGTGGAGAAATGGGGATTTATATAAATCAACACAATAACAGGTCTCTCTCTACCAAAAGGCTGAAAACACCGGTGTCATTTGATGTCCAGGACTGGAAGTGATCGGGTCAGGAATGCCTGACCTGTAAAGCTCTGTTAAACAGAGAGGGTCGTCTTTAGAAACAGACTGCTGCATGGTTGCTTCCCCTGACCCCTCTGTGCACACACACACACACACACACACACACACACACACACACACACACACACACACACACACACACACACACACACACACACACACACACACACACACACACACACACACACACACACACACACTAACTATACCCAGCACAACTCTGTTAAGACAACACAGGCAAACGACAGGCGGGGAGATTGATGGATCTGTCTGTAGTGATAACGAACCACCTTTACTTTACCTCACTGGGATGAACCTCTACCTGTTTACCTGACCAACGTCCTGATACCAGGACTTCTATCCCTTCTGGACCCCCTCCCCCCCGAACCCCCATACTGCATGTCTGTCTGCCCCGCGCAAACCAGGTGCTTTGTGTCTCTGTGTTTGTGGACAAACAGACTAACAGGGACCAAGTGTAGCGGTAGGAGGGGTGGAGGAGTCAGACGGACTCTCAGGCCAGGTCACCAGGGTCCTGGGAACGGGGGGAGGGAGGGACCATCACCTGGTTCCCTCCTGCATGGTCCTCTGACTGGGGGCTGGGAGACCCACACACAGACTTATAGCATGGAGACTGGTGTATTATCAGATAAAAAGAGGAGAGGCGAGGAGGGAGGGAGGGAGGGAGGGAGGGAGGGAGGGAGGGAGGGAGGGAGGGAGGGAGGGAGGGAGGGAGGGAGGGAGGGAGGGAGGGAGGGGTGATGGAGTTATTCCGTGGCTTATCTTGTTCCGATGCTAACAGCTTTATAGCATCAGATGCAGGTGGTGAATGTTGAAGGGTTTCAGATATCACAGCTCCCTCTCTCTCTCTCTCTCTCTCTCTCTCTCTCTCTCTCTCTCTCTCTCTCTCTTTCTCTCTTTCTCTCTCTCTCTCTCTCTCTCTCTCTCTCTCTCTCTCTCTCTCTCTCTCTCTCTCTCTCTCTCTCTCTCTCTCTCTCTCTCTCTCTCTCTCTCTCTCTCTCTCTCTCTCTCTCTCTCTCTCTCTCTCTCTCTCTCTCTCTCTGTCTCACTCTCTCCCTCTCTCTCTCTCTCTCTCTCTCTCTCCCTCCCTCCCTCTCTCTCTCTGTCTGTCTCTCTCTGTATCTCTCTCTCTGTCTCTCTCTCTCTCTCTTTCTCTCTCTCTCACTCTCTCCCTCTCTCTTTCTCTCTTTCTCTCTCTCTCACTCTCTCCCTCTCTCTCTTTCTCTCTCTCTCTCCCTCTCTTTTGTTCCAGTGTCCCCAGAAGGTTCACCAGCCCCCATGTTCCCAGTGTCCCCAGACAGTTCACCAGCCCTCCATAGACAGTTCAGTGTCCCCAGACAGTTCACCAGCCCCCCATGTTCAGTGTCCCCAGACAGTTCACCAGCCCCCATGTTCACCAGCCCCTGGAGATTGTTCACCAGCCCCCATGTTCACCAGTCCCCCATAGACAGTTCACCAGCCCCCATAGACAGTTCACCAGCCCCATAGACAGTTCACCAGCCCCCATAGACAGTTCACCAGCCCCCCATGTTCAGCCCCCCATAGACAGCTCCACCAGCCCCCAGATAGACAGTTCACCAGCCCCCATGTTCACAGCATCCCCATAGACAGTTCACCAGCCCCCCATGTTCACAGCCCCCTAGACAGTTCACCAGCCCCAGACAGTTCACCAGCCCCCATAGTTCAGTGCCCCCCATAGACAGTTCACCAGCCCCCACCAGTGTCCCCAGACAGTTCTAATGTTCCAGTGTTCCCAGACAGTTCACCAGCCCCCCATAGTTCCAGCATCCCCCATAGACAGTTCACCATCCCCCCATAGACAGTTCACCAGCCCCCCAGACAGTTCACAGCCCCCATAGACAGTTCCAGTGTCCCCAGATGGTTCACCAGCCCCCATAGACAGTTCACCAGCCCCCCCAGACAGTTCACCAGCCCCCCATGTTCCCAGTGTCCCCAGATGACAGTTCACCAGCCCCTCCAGTGTCCCCAGACAGTTCACCAGCCCCATACCCCATAGACCAGCCCACCATGTTCCAGTGTCCCCAGACAGTTCACCAGCCCCCATAGTTCCAGTGTCCCCAGACAGTTCACCAGCCCCCCAGACAGTTCACCAGCCCCCCATGTTCACCAGTGTCCCCAGACAGTCCACCAGCCCCCATGTTCCAGTGTTCCCAGACCCCTCACATAGACAGTTCACCAGCCCCCACTAGACAGTTCACCAGCCCCCACATAGACAGTTCTCCAGCCCCTGTTCCAGTGTCCCCATAGACAGTTCACCAGCCCCCCATAGACAGTTCCAGTGTCCCCCAGACAGTTCACCAGCCCCCATAGTTCCAGTGTTCCCAGACAGTTCACCAGCCCCCATGTTCCAGCCCCCCATAGACAGTTCACCAGCCCCCCCCAGACAGTTCACCAGCCCCCCATGTTCACCAGCCCCCCAGATGGTTCACCAGCCCCCTCCCTGTCCCCAGACAGTTCACCAGCCCCATACAGATCACCAGCCCCCCATAGACAGTTCAGTCAGTCCCCATAGACAGTTCACCAGCCCCCCATAGAAAGTTCACCCAGCCCCCCATGTTCCAGCCCCAGACAGATCACCAGCCCCCATAGACAGTTCACCAGCCCCCATGTTCATAGACAGTTCACCAGCCCCATGTTCCAGTGTTCCCAGACAGTTCACCAGCCCCCCATGTTCCAGCATCCCCATAGACAGTTCACCAGCCCCCAGACAGTTCACCAGCCCCCAAAACAGTTCCAACTCCCCCAGACAGTTCACCAGCCCCCCATGTTCCCAGTGTTCCCAGACAGTTCACCAGCCCCCATGTTCCAGTGTCCCCCAGACAGTTCACAGCCCCAGACAGTTCACCAACCCCATTTTCCAGTGTCCCAGACAGTTCACCAGCCCCCATAGACAGTTCACCAGCCCCCAGACAGTTCACCAGCTCCCCCCATACAGATCACCAGCCCACCATGACAGTTCACCAGCCCCCAGATGGTTCACCAGCCCCCCATGTTCCAGTGTCCCCAGACAGTTCACCAGTCCCCATGTTCCATAGACAGTTCACCAGGCTCCCCCATAGACAGTTCAAGTGTCCCCCAGACAGTTCACCAGCCCCCCATAGACAGTTCACCAGCCCTCATAGACAGTTCCAGCCCCCCATAGACAGTTCACCAGCCCCCATGTTCACCAGTGTCCCCAGACAGTTCACCAGCCCCCATAGATGGTTCACCAGCCCCCCCCATGTTCAGTGTCACCAGTTCCCCCCCCATAGTTCCCAGGCCCCCCATAGACAGTTCACTCAGGCCCCCCATAGACAGTTCACCAGCCCCCCATAGACAGTTCACCAGCCCCCCATAGACAGATCACCAGCCCCCTCCATGTCCCCAGACAGTTCACCAGCCCCCCAGATGGTTCACCAGCCCCCCCATGACAGTGTCCCCCAGACAGTTCCCACCCCCATGTTCCAGCACCAGCCCCAGACAGTTCACCAGCCCCATGTTCCAGTGTCCCCCCATAGACAGTTCACCAGCCCCCATGTTCCAGTGTAGATGGTTTACCAGCCCCCATGTTCACCAGCCCCCCAGACAGTTCACCAGCCCCCCATAGACAGTTCACCAGCCCCCCATAGACAGTTCACCAGCCAGATAGACAGTTCACCAGCCCCATCTTCCAGTGTCCCCAGATGGTTCACCAGCCCCATGTTCTCATAGACAGTTCTACCAGCCCCCCAGACAGTTCACCAGCCCCCATGTTCAGACAGCCAGTTCACCAGCCCCTCCATTGACAGTTCACCAGCCCCCCCCATAGACAGTTCACCAGCCCCAGATGGTTCACCAGCCCCCCATAGACAGTGTCCCCAGACCACCAGCCCCAGACAGTTCACCAGCCCCCATGTTCCAGTGTCCCCAGACAGTTCACCAGCCCCCATGTTAGTCTCCCCAGACAGTTCACAGCTCCCAGATGGTTCACCAGCCCCCAGATGGTTCCACCAGCCCCCACATGTTCCAGTGTCCCCAGACAGTTCACCACCCCCATGTTCAGGGTCCCCAGATGGTTCACCAGCCCCATGTCCCAGTGTGAGCTGAGCCCACCAGCAGCACAGCTCTGGGGTCCAGTACACCCCCCGCCCCCATGTCCAGTGTGAGCTGGGCCCACATCAACAGCACAGCTCTGGGGTCAGTACACCAGCCCCATGTCCCAGTGTGAGCTGAGCCCACACCAGCAGCACAGCTCTGGGGTCCAATTGCACCAGCCCCCCCATGTCCCAGTGTGAGCTGAGCCCACACCAGCAGCACAGCTCTGGGGTCAGTACACCAGCCCCCATGTCCCAGTGTGAGCTGAGCCCACACCAGCAGCACAGCTCTGGGGTCAGTACACCCCGCCCCCATGTCCCAGTGTGAGCTGAGCCCACACCAGCAGCACAGCTCTGGGGTCAGTACACCCCGCCCCCATGTCCCAGTGTGAGCTGAGCCCACACCAGCAGCACAGCTCTGGGGTCAGTACACCAGCCCCCATGTCCCAGTGTGAGCTGAGCCCACACCAGCAGCACAGCTCTGGGGTCAGTACACCCCGCCCCCATGTCCCAGTGTGAGCTGAGCCCACACCAGCAGCACAGCTCTGGGGTCAGTACACCCCGCCCCCATGTCCCAGTGTGAGCTGAGCCCACACCAGCAGCACAGCTCTGGGGTCAGTACATCCCGCCCCCATGTCCCAGTGTGAGCTGAGCCCACACCAGCAGCACAGCTCTGGGGTCAGTACACCCCGCCCCCCATGTCCCAGTGTGAGCTGAGCCCACACCAGCAGCACAGCTCTGGGGTCAGTACACCCCGCCCCTTTCATCGCATGTTGCCATTTTGGCCCCAAAAAGGTACTATATAGGCAGACACTCCTTCTCCTATTGGCTACACTAAACCTAGACCCTCCTCCTATTGGCTACACTAAACCCAGACCCTCCTCATATTGGCTACACTAAACCCAGACACTACTCCTATTGGCTACACTAAACCCAGACCCTCCTCCTATTGGCTACACTAAACCCAGACCCTACACCTATTGGCTACACTAAACCCAGACCCTCCTCCTATTGGCTACACTAAACCCAGACCCTCCTCCTATTGGCTACACTAAACCTAGACCCTTCTCCTGTTGGCTACACTAAACCCAGACCCTCCTCCTATTGGCTACACTAAACCCAGACCCTCCTCCTCCTGGCTACACTATACCTAGACCCTCTTCCTCCTGGCTACACCATACCTAAATCAAATCAAA
>NW_025747394.1:30000-58418 GCF_021184085.1 Oncorhynchus gorbuscha | reverse complement strand
ATCTGTGGTTCTCATTCATTAAGGGCCCTTCAGGTATCAGCCACTTAGGTGATGGACGCTTGACAACCCTTCAATGGGGCCCCTGGTCACCTGCAGGAGCCTCGGACAACAAGCTCTCCAGTGAAGCCAAGTGTCCTCACCCTCTCCAAACATCCTGAGAGAGGGAACAGGTGAATGGAACAGGGACTAACTGACAACACACAGGGCTGAACAGGCTACACACAAACAATGAGCTGTGTCCCGAATAGCAATGTATTCCCTTTATAGTGCTACTTTTGACCAGAGCCCTATAGGAACCTATTGACCCAGGTCAAACAAAGTGCACTATAAAGGGAATATGTCCATTGGGACTAAGTCTCAGCTGTTTACTGAATAGATGCTGTATTATGAAGGGAATAGTCTGTCATTTGGGACTAAGTCTCAGCTGTTTGCTGAATAGATGCTGTATTATGAAGGGAATAGTCTGTATTATGAAGGTGAAGGTGTCTTATTTGGGACTAAGTCTCAGCTGTTTGCTGAATAGATGCTGTATTATGAAGGAACCCCAACGGAATTGTCATTTACAGGATGAGTCTCAGCTGTTTGCTGAATAGATGCTGTATTACTTGAGAGAATGAAGGTGTCATTTAAGACTAAGTCTCAGCTTGTTTTGCTGAATAGATGCTGTATGAAGGGAGCAGGAGTGCCATTTGGCATTGATGAAGTGTGTTATATGGCATGGTACACCAGCATGTCAATCACTGGTTCCCTTGTTATGGTTTCTGGGAAATCTTTGTCAGGAGAGGGTTGAGTGATAAAACTGTCGTCAGATGGTTCTCTCTGTTCGGGCGACCTCATTGGAACAACCATGTTTTTGTGTTTTGTGAACAAATCATTATGTCACGTGTTGTCATGGTTTCCTGTACACACACACACAGGGGCCCCTATGTCCCCCTGTATAGTGTAATACACAGTGGTTAAAAACAAGAGGGGACATTCAGCAAGTTCTGATAAACACAGCCTCTGTTTACACAGCCATACGTATGTTCATGAATCAGGAATGGCGCTAGATTTTCACGAAATATTTACCTCTAACTCTAGATGAGACGATAGTTTCTTTCATTTGTAGCTCACTGCCACTGGGTGTATTGTTCTCTGTACCCCATGTGATGTAATCACATTCCCACAAATGATGGCCTGGTGGAAAGATGTTGAAAGCACTACCAGCATATGACCAAAACATTAGAGACAAACCAAATGGGAAAACAAAATAAACAAAAAGAACAGAACTCTACAGAACTGTGGTCGTGGATCCTCCATGTTCCCTCCGTATACAACCCACTACCTCCTGAGTGTCGGCCACCAAGATGACGCAAGTCTTTCTTTCTCTTCTAAGCTCTAATATTTACATCTCTTTCTAGCATAATCATAATATTCCTTTCAAGACTTATCTGAAAGAACGCATCAGATCAAAACATGAACATGGAGTCTCTTTCTGTTGTTGCTCCTATTAGAATGTGGTGCCTTGGTTTAAAAATAGAAGGAGAGAGAGAGAGAGAGAGAGAGAGAGAGAGAGAGAGAGAGAGAGAGAGAGAGAGAGAGAGAGAGAGAGAGAGAGAGAGAGAGAGAGAGAGAGAGAGAGAGAGAGGAGAGAGAGAGAGAGAGAGAGAGAGAGAGAGAGAGAGAGAGAGAGAGAGAGAGAGAGAGAGAGAGAGAGAGATTAATGTTAGTACTGAGAGATAACGTTCCCGTTCCCCCAGGGCTTTCTGATGCTGCTGATGTTTTGTGTTGCTCAAGCGAAGACAGATGGACACGTGGGCCAATTTTGATCTATGATTAACTTTGTTATTTTACTCTGGAGCGTCCACAGTTAAATGACATCAAAGAAGGATCGGTAACACTTTAGAAGAGGCAACAATGTGCCATTGATCTGTCAAGTCTTCCCACATGCAGCCTCGTCTGCACCATCATCAACTTGTTGTGCTATTCATTCACTCTCCTGTAAAAGTGTAGGTACAGAAGCGCCGGCAGATATTTAGTAAGATACGTCGTCCCCACAGACTTGGCAGCCAAGGACGGTTATCGTCGTAAAAAGAGATATATATATATACTCTGAATCACCTCAGGCTTCCTGGTCCTTCCCAACAAAGGCAGGTGAAAACACACACGTAAAAGGTGCCTGTCTGTGTGAAGAAGAAAGATGGTAATCATCCACAAGAGAAAATCAGTTCAGGATAAATGCCCTGACTGACTGACTGACTGGCTGACTGACTGGCTGACTGGCTGACTGGCTGACTGGCTGACTGACTGACTGACTGACTGGCTGGCTGACTGGCTGGCTGGCTGACTGGCTGGCTGACTGACTGGCTGGCTGACTGGCTGACTGGTTGACTGACTGACTGACTGGCTGACTGGCTGACTTACTGGCTGGCTGACTGACTGGCTGACTGACTGACTGGTTGACTGACTGACTGACTGGCTGACTGACTGACTGACTGGCTGACTGGCTGACTGGCTGACTGACTGGCTGACTGACTGACTGACTGACTGGCTGGCTGACTGGCTGGCTGGCTGGCTGACTGACTGGCTGACTGGCTGGCTGACTGACTGACTGGTTGACTGACTGACTGGCTGGCTGACTGACTGACTGACTGGCTGACTGGCTGGCTGGTTGACTGACTGACTGACTGACTGACTGACTGGCTGGCTGGCTGACTGGCTGGCTGGCTGACTGGCTGACTGGCTGACTGGCTGGCTGACTGGCTGACTGACTGACTGACTGACTGACTGACTGACTGGCTGGCTGACTGACTGGCTGGCTGACTGACTGGCTGACTGGCTGGCTGGCTGACTGGCCGGCTGGCTGACTGGCTGGTTGGCAGACTGGCTGGCTGGCTGGCTGACTGACTGGTTGACTGGCTGACTGGCTGACTGACTGGCTGACTGGTTGGCTAACTGACTGACTGACTGACTGGCTGGCTGACTGGCTGGCTGACTGACTGGCTGGCTGGCTGGCTGGCTGACTGGCTGACTGGTTGGCTGACTGGCTGGCTGGCTGGCTGACTGACTGGTTGACTGGCTGACTGGCTGACTGGTTGACTGACTGGCTGGCTGGCTGACTGACTGACTGGCTGACTGACTGGCTGACTGGCTGGCTGGCTGGCTGACTGGCTGGCTGGCTGACTGACTGGCTGACTGGTTGGCTGACTGGCTGGCTGGCTGGCTGACTGACTGACTGGCTGGCTGACTGACTGACTGGCTGACTGGCTGGCTGGCTGGCTGGCTGACTGGTTGGCTGACTGGCTGGCTGGCTGGCTGACTGACTGGTTGACTGGCTGACTGGCTGACTGACTGACTGACTGACTGACTGACTGGCTGACTGGTTGGCTGGCTGGCTGGCTGGCTGACTGGTTGACTGGCTGACTGGCTGACTGGTGGTTGGTTTGGCTTGGTTGGCTGGCTGGCTGTCTGGCTGACTGACTGACAGACTGGCTGACTGGTGGTTTGTTTGGCTTGGTTGGCTGACTGGCTGGCTGGCTGACTGGTTGGCTGGCTGACTGGCTGCCTGACTGGCTGGCTGACTGGCTGACTGGTGGTTGGTTTGGCTTGGTTGCTGGCGAAAGGAACAACACAATGTTATCAGTGTTGTGAAACGCCGAGCGGCTCCCTGGCCGTTCCCACCCACCTATGTCAACATAGCAGCAGACTTCACAGACGACACTCTGCCACCACTGGGCTCCTTGCAGGTGACGGAGCAGAACACTGGTGTTGTTCATTAACACCTGATCAGTGGCTTCTTGTTATTCTGCCGTTCAGACACTACTGAAGCATACCTCCAATACACTAGCTAGCTTACAACACTCCCAACACACACACACACACACACACACACACACACACACACACACACACACACACACACACACACACACACACACACACACACACACACACACACACACACACACACACACACACACACACACACACACACACACACACACACACAGGATGTGTTAACGCACACACACACACACACACACACAAACTGTTTTACTTGATGAATCATTCTGTGCTTGTACGGATTGTTCTAGTGGTTTTGAGGTAGTGGCCTTCAGCTGGGCTCATATT
The DNA here is from genome assembly GCF_021184085.1 of Oncorhynchus gorbuscha. Taxonomy (NCBI): domain Eukaryota; kingdom Metazoa; phylum Chordata; class Actinopteri; order Salmoniformes; family Salmonidae; genus Oncorhynchus; species Oncorhynchus gorbuscha. The sequence goes on along the minus strand of NW_025747394.1, from coordinate 54,308 downwards.
CTGTGGAAATCATGTCCTGTATTCTGGTGTCTGTTATCCGTTCCTGAAACAAACACCTTTGTTCCATTTCAGTAAGAAATGGTTAACCAAAAGAGGTTTAGGGGCTGCCCAGATACTTCTCTCTGAGATATGCAGTATCACGAAGAAGCACTTAGAGATTAACCACCTAGCCTAACTAGAAGAGTATCAACAACCTGTCTTCACTGACCTGTAGAGGAACTACAGGCTCAACAACCTGTCTGTCTCTTCACTGACCTGTAGAGGGAACTACAGGCTCAACAACCTGTCTGTCTCTTCACTGACCTGTAGAGGAACTACAGGCTCAACAACCTGTCTGTCTCTTCACTGACCTGTATAAGAACTACAGGCTCAACAACCTGTCTGTCTCTTCACTGACCTGTAGAAGAACTGGACAGGCTCAACAACCTGTCTGTCTCTTCACTGACCTGTAGAGGAACTACAGGCTCAACAACCTGTCTGTCTCTTCACTGACCTGTAGAGGAACTACAGGCTCAACAACCTGTCTGTCTCTTCACTGACCTGTAGAGGAACTACAGGCTCAACAACCTGTCTGTCTCTTCACTGACCTGTAGAGGAACTACAGGCTCAACAACCTGTCTGTCTCTTCACTGACCTGTAGAGGAACTACAGGCTCAACAACCTGTCTGTCTCTTCACTGACCTGTGAAGGAACTACAGGCTCAACAACCTGTCTGTCTCTTCACTGACCTGTAGAGGAACTACAGGCTCAACAACCTGTCTGTCTCTTCACTGACCTGTAGAGGAACTACAGGCTCAACAACCTGGCTGTCTCTTCACTGACCTGTATAGGAACTACAGGCTCAACAACCTGTCTGTCTCTTCACTGACCCGTATAGGAACTACAGGCTCAACAACCTGTCTGTCTCTTCACTGACCTGTAGAGGAACTACAGGCTCAACAACCTGGCTGTCTCTTCACTGACCTGTAGAGGAACTACAGGCTCAACAACCTGTCTGTCTCTTCACTGACCTGTAGAGGAACTACAGGCTCAACAACCTGTCTGTCTCTTCACTGACCTGTAGAGGAACTACAGGAAAGTGGGGGGATGGAAGGAAGACACAGGGATTGAACCCTGGAATCAGAGCTGGGTATAGGAAAGTAGGGGGATGGAAGGAAGACACAGGGACTGAACCCTGGAATCAGAGCTGGGTATAGGAAAGTAGGGGGATGGAAGGAAGACACAGGGACTGAACCCTGGGATCCGGTAGGGATCAGTACGTGTGCCTGAAGTTGAGTGTTACCACTGACCGTGGGCACAGAGCTACCTGTTTGCTAGAGGATGGGAATTGGGATCCATGATGGTAGCTTTGTCCTCCTTGGGGTCTTCTCTTTTGGGCAGGAGAGGGACGGGTCAGGGCTGAAGGCCTGGGAGGGGGGCTGAATGTGATGGGTCAGGGATGAAGACCTGAGGGGGCTGAATGTGATGGGTCAGGGATGAAGACCTGGGGGCTGAATGTGATGGGTCAGGGATGAAGACCTGGGGGCTGAATGTAATGGGTCAGGGATGAAGACCTGGGGGGGCTGAATGTGACAGGTCAGGGTTGAAGACCTGGGGAGGCTGAATGTGATGGGTCAGGGATGAAGACCTGGGGGGCTGAATGTAATGGGTCAGGGATGAAGACCTGGGGGGCTGAATGTGACAGGTCAGGGTTGAAGACCTGGGAGGCTGAATGTGACGGGGTCAGGGTTGAAGACCTGGGGGCTGAATGTGATGGGTCAGGGATGAAGACCTGGGGGGCTGAATGTGATGGGTCAGGGTTGAAGACCTGGGGGGGCTGAATGTGATGGGTCAGGGTTGAAGACCTGGGGGGGCTGAATGTGATGGGTCAGGGTTGAAGTCCTGGGGGGGCTGAATGTGATGGGTCAGGGATGAATGTGCATGAATCCTCCCCTGGAGAAGCAGCTGTCCTGAGAAGCGGAAGGTGTTTTCATGGTGCTGGGTACAAAGCCCTGGGGCTTATCCCACTGGACGGTTCCTTAAATCTGCCCCTGGGGAGCCTGCTTCAAGGAGCATTGATGTGTTTATTCTGCAGGGGGAGTAAGGGTTGTATTTGTATTACTCTCTGGGGAACCCATACATAAGACTGTTTAGAGTCTAAAGAAGCTCTCGTAAAGACACAGGAGCTTTGCGGACCGAGGCCAAAGGCTGCTTTCATGTGCTTACGGAACTCACGTAGTTTTCACATAGTCCACTCGCACGACCCTGATGTCACACAGTCTGCACACCAAATGGCGCCGTATATAGTCCTCATCTTATCACTCTGTAGTCTGTCTTAAAGGGGAGACCAAGACCTCCTCTTATCACTCTGTAGTCTGGCTTAAAGGAGAGGCCAGGTCCTCCTCTTATCACTCTGTAGTCTGGCTTAAAGGGGAGACCAGGTCCTCCTCCTATCACTCTGTAGTCTGTCTTAAAGGGGAGGCCAGGTCCTACTCTTATCACTCTGTAGTCTATCCTTGATTAAAGGGTTGACCAGGTCCACTGTAGTCTACCTTAAAGGGGAGGCCAGGTCATCCTCTGATCCCTCTGTAGTCTACCTTAAAGGGGAGGCCAGGTCCTCCTCTGATCCCTCTGTTGTCTGCCTTAAAGGGGAGGCCAGGTCCTCCTCTGATCCCTCTGTTGTCTGCCTTAAAGGGGAGGCCAGGCCCTCTGTATTCTACCATAAAGGGGAGACCAGATCCTCTGTATTCTGCCTTAAAGGGGAGGCCAGGTCCTCTGTATTCTACCATAAAGGGGAGACCAGGTCCTCTGTATTCTACCTTAAAGGGTAGGCCAGGTCCTCTGATCTCTCTGTGGTCTGCCTTAAAGGGGAGGCCAGGTCCTCTGTATTCTACCATAAAGGGGAGACCAGGTCCTCTGTATTCTACCTTAAAGGGGAGGCCAGGTCCTCCTCTGATCCCTCTGTGGTCTGCCTTAAAGGGGGAGAGAACTATCCCGAGAATCCAGTACACCCGCATGCTTCCACAGTCGCTCCCCTTGTTTTCCCCAAGCAGACCAAAATAGCCTCTGATGGAGAATGCACAAAGTGTAAACGGGACATGGAGGGTCGCTGTCTTGGATTTTCGACGGCTCAGTGGTTTCCATAGCGCTGGACTGCAACTCTCGTAAACAAACAGAAACACACACAGTGTGAGTCCTAAATGGCAGCGTATTTCCAATATAGTGCACTACCTTTGACCAGAGCCCTAAGGCCCTGTTTTCCCTATAGTGCACTACTTTTGACCAGAGCCCTATGGCCCTGTTTTCCCTATAGTGCACTACTTTTGACCAGAGCCCTAAGGCCCTGTTTTCCCTATAGTGCACTACTTAGGGCCTGTTTTCCCTATAGTGCACTACTTAGGGCCTGGTTTCCCTATAGTGCACTACTTAGGACCTGGTTTCCCTATAGTGCACTACTTAGGGCCTGTTTTCCCTATAGTGCAGTACTTAGGGCCTGGTTTCCCTATAGTGCACTACTTAGGGCCTGGTTTCCCTATAGTGCACTACTTAGGGCCTGGTTTCCCTATAGTGCACTACTTTTGACCAGAGCCCTAAGGGCCTATTCCCAAAATACTACTTAGCAGTGCACTATATAGGAAATAGGGTGCCATTTGGGATGAGCCCATTCTCCACTGTCCTAAAATGCTTTCCTATTCTCATCTGCATAAATGATAAGGTCTGACTTGACTTGGCCTTCGTTCACTCCAAGGTGATCGTGTCTAGTTCTAACTTCGTTCACTCCAAGGTGATCGTGTCTAGTTCTAACTTCTTTCACTCCAAGGTGATCGTGTCTAGTTCTAACTTCTTTCACTCCAAGGTGATCGTGTCTAGTTCTAACTTCTTTCACTCCAAGGTGATCGTGTCTAGTTCTAACTTCGTTCACTCCAATGTGATCGTTTCTAGTTCTAAATTCTTTCACTCCAATGTGATCGTTTCTAGTTCTGCCTTTCACTCCAAGGTGATCGTGTCTAGTTCTAACTTCTTTCACTCCAAGGTGATCATGTCTAGTTTATTCTGGAGATGGTTGAGCTCCTACTTCTCTTCATAGATCTTAGAGAGCTGCTGTCTGTTCCGTCCGGTCTGTTAGATATCTCACACACACACACACACACACACACACACACACACACACACACACACACACACACACACACACACACACACACACACACACACACACACACACACACACACACACACACACACACACACACACACACACACACACACACACACACACACACACTACCTGAGGTCTGTTAGATATCTTGACTGTCCTGACCCTGGCTGGCCAGCTGTGTTAAATGAATGAGAGTGTGCTGCTCTCTGCTAATGACTCTTCCAGGCCCCATTCATCTACATTCATATAGTGATACTCTGGTTGTACTCGGCTTGTTAATGTTTCGCCTCAGGCTGGGTGCTGATGGGTCTCTCACCATAGGGCTCTTCAGACATGGTGGTGTGGGGAGGGGTGATGGGTCTCTCACCATAGGGCTCTTCAGACATGGTGGTGTGGGCGAGGGGTGATGGGTCTCTCACCATAGGGCTCTTCAGACATGGTGGTGGGGGGGATGGGGTGATGGGTCTCTCACCATAGGGCTCTTCAGACATGGTGGTGTGGGGATGGGGTGATGGGTCTCTCACCATAGGGCTCTTCAGACATGGTGGTGTGGGGATGGGGTGATGGGTCTCTCACCATAGGGCTCTTCAGACATGGTGGTGTGGGCGAGGGGTGATGGGTCTCTCACCATAGGGCTCTTCAGACATGGTGGTGGGGGGGATGGGGTGATGGGTCTCTCACCATAGGGCTCTTCAGACATGGTGGTGGGGGGAGGGGTGATGGGTTTCTCACCATAGGGCTCATCAGACATGGTGGTGTGGGGGAGGGGGTGATGGGTCTCTCACCATAGGGCTCTTCAGACATGGTGGTGTGGGGGAGGGGGTGATGGGTCTCTCACCATAGGGCTCTTCAGACATGGTGGAGTGGGGGAGGGGTGATGGGTCTCTCACCATAGGGCTCTTCAGACATGGTGGTGTGGGGGAGGGGTGATGTGTCTCTCACCATAGGGCTCTTCAGACATGGTGGAGTGGGGGGAGGGGTGATGGGTCTCTCACCATAGGGCTCTTCAGACATGGTGGTGTGGGGGGGGGGTGATGTGTCTCTCACCATAGGGCTCTTCAGACATGGTGGAGTGGGGGAGGGGTGATGGGTCTCTCACCATAGGGCTCTTCAGACATGGTGGTGTGGGGGAGGGGGTGATGTGTCTCTCACCATAGGGATCTTCAGACATGGTGGTGTGGGGGGAGGGGTGATGGGTCTCTCACCATAGGGCTCTTCAGACATGGTGGTGTGGGGGGAGGGGTGATGGGTCTCTCACCATAGGGCTCTTCAGACATGGTGGTGTGGGGGGAGGGGGTGATGGGTCTCTCACCATAGGGCTCAGTGCTGATAGATGTGTTTAAAGAGCAAGAGGATACGGGATCAGTGGAAATGATTCACACTGAAGCAGAAGGACACCTCCTAAATTCCACCCTATTCCCTATGCAGTGCACAATCTTTGACCAGGGCCCATTTGGGATACAACCACAGTGTTGTTTTCTCTTTAACTTTTCCTAAACACTGGCCTGTGAATGTTTCCAGGTCTCTGAGCCGGTATTGGTGCGGTATGAAATGACACACCACTGGCCTGGCGGCGTGTTAAATGAGTTTGAAATGCTAAACCTCTAAAACGAATACATCTACCCAACATGTTTTTTTTCCTCCATATTTATCTAGGAAGAAAATAGTTTTTTTTTGGGGGGGGGGGGTGAAATAACTGCAGTGTGTTGTTGAAATCTCATATAAGATCCGTTCCACTCCACTGGTGCCCTTTTGTTGAAAGAGAACGGGCGCTTAGCAAGTCCAAGCATCGCGCCGTAGAAATCATTTAATTAATCTGAAAACAACTCTAGGAGACGTCTGAACCGCGACCTCCGCAGGTGGAAAAATAAAACTAGGCCCCAATGTGGCGGTTGTAATTGGCACCGCAGTAAATTGGCTTGTTCTCTGTGAAAACCCCCTTGTGACAGACAGGTCTTTAGAACGGTACCAGCTAGAATGGAAATATTGTGTGTGTGAGATCGACCAGCCGGGTCGACTGCCTCACGACAGGACTGGCCGTAAAATATGTGAAACGCTTCCCAAATGGCACACTCTTCCCTATTTAGTGCACTACTTTTAAGCAGAGCCCTATGGGTCCTGGTCAAAAGTAGTGCACTTAAGTAGGGAATAGGGTGTCATTTGGGACGCGTGTTGTCTTGACATGTCCCTCTACATTGATTGATGCAGCCTGGAGTATGACTAGTGTGGAAACTCCACTAACACGTAAGATGTTTATGTGTTGGGAAGCGGTTCAAGGTTTGTCTCGACCAATTTGGGCCAACTTTTACAACCCCCTTCACCCTCAGACATGAACAAAGTCAAGGGGTGATTACCTTTTACGACCCCAAAACAAGAAATGAGTGTGAACATACACACACACAAACACAGACCCAGTGTCTCACTAACAGTCAAACACAGACCCAGTGTCTCACTAACAGTCTGTCAGTCAAACACAGACCCAGTGTCTCACTAACAGTCTGTCAGTCAAACACAGACCCAGTGTCTCACTAACAGTCTGTCAGTCAAACACAGACCCAGTGTCTCACTAACAGTCAAACACAGACCCAGTGTCTCACTAACAGTCTGTCAGTCAAACACAGACCCAGTGTCTCACTAACAGTCAAACACAGACCCAGTGTCTCACTAACAGTCAAACACAGACCCAGTGTCTCACTAACAGTCTGTCAGTCAAACACAGACCCAGTGTCTCACTAACAGTCAAACACAGACCCAGTGTCCCACTAACAGTCTGTCAGTCAAACACAGACCCAGTGTCCCACTAACAGTCTGTCAGTCAACCACAGACCCAGTGTCTCACTAACAGTCTGTCAGTCAACCACAGACCCAGTGTCTCACTAACAGTCTGTCAGTCAAACACAGACCCAGTGTCTCACTAACAGTCTGTCAGTCACTAACAGTCAGTCAAACACAGACCCAGTGTCTCACTAACAGTCTGTCAGTCAAACACAGACCCAGTGTCTCACTAACAGTCTGTCAGTCAAACACAGACCCAGTGTCTCACTAACAGTCTGTCAGTCAACCACAGACCCAGTGTCTCACTAACAGTCTGTCAGTCAACCACAGACCCAGTGTCTCACTAACAGTCTGTCAACCACAGTCAACCTGTCAGACCCAGTGTCTCACTAACAGTCTGTCAGTCAAACACAGACCCAGTGTCTCACTAACAGTCTGTCAGTCAACCACAGACCCAGTGTCTCACTAACAGTCTGTCAGTCAACCACAGACCCAGTGTCTCACTAACAGTCTGTCAGTCAAACACAGACCCAGTGTCTCACTAACAGTCTGTCAGTCAAACACAGACCCAGTGTCTCACTAACAGTCAACCACAGACCCAGTGTCTCACTAACAGTCTGTCAGTCAAACACAGACCCAGTGTCTCACTAACAGTCAACCACAGACCCAGTGTCTCACTAACAGTCTGTCAGTCAAACACAGACCCAGTGTCTCACTAACAGTCAACAGACCCAGTGTCAACCACAGACCCAGTGTCTCACTAACAGTCTGTCAGTCAAACACAGACCCAGTGTCTCACTAACAGTCAAACACAGACCCAGTGTCTCACTAACAGTCAACCACAGACCCAGTGTCTCACTAACAGTCAACCACAGACCCAGTGTCTCACTAACAGTCAACCACAGACCCAGTGTCTCACTAACAGTCTGTCTGACTGCCAGCTTTGTTTCGTCTACATGTTCCGTCTCTGTTTATACTGAGACATACATAAGTATTGACGTATGACTCTGTTAACAAGGGAATGAGCTTCTCTGTGCTGATGGTATTTGCTACGTTGTGAGAAGTCGTGCCGTAACTTCAGGCCCGGTCCTGGGAGTCAGATCATACAGGTCTATATGTTCTCGTCAATGAAACCGTTGTCAAGGAGACTTTATTTCAGTGGACCGTTGTGTCACCTCGTAAATCCTTGAACCTATGAATGGTGATTGACTGTGTACGTTGAGCCAGTCACTGTTTAACGTTAATGAAGCTTCCTGCGTTATGTTGGAGTCCGGCTGAGTTGCCTGCTTCGTGTTAGCACTCCAGAGACACAACATTGACTACTGTGTGCTGGCAGAGTGTGTGTGTGTGTGTGTGTGTGTGTGTGTGTGTGTGTGTGTGTGTGTGTGTGTGTGTGTGTGTGTGTGTGTGTGTGTGTGTGTGTGTGTGTGTGTGTGTGTGTGTGTGTGTGTGTGTGTGTGTGTGTGTGTGTGTATGCGCGCGTCCTGGCAGTGTGTCTGTGTGTGTGCGTGTGTTTCTCTGTGTGTGTGTATTACTGAGCCCCGCAACGCTATACTGATCTTGCGCTAGGCTGAAGGCTGGGCCATCACCCCCCCCTTATCAGAGCCAGAGCTGGGCCATCACCCCCTTATCAGAGCCAGAGCTGGGACATCACCCCCCTTATCAGAGCCAGAGCTGGGCCATCACCCCCTTATCAGAGCCAGAGCTGGGACATCACCCCCCTTATCAGAGCCAGAGCTGGGCCATCACCCCCCTTATCAGAGCCAGAGCTGGGCCATCACCCCCTTATCAGAGCCAGAGCTGGGCCATCACCCCCTTATCAGAGCCAGAGCTGGGCCATCACCCCCTTATCAGAGCCAGAGCTGGGCCATCACCCCCTTACCAGAGCCAGAGCTGGGCCATCACCCCCTTATCAGAGCCAGAGCTGGGCCATCACCCCCTTAACAGAGCCAGAGCTGGGCCATCACCCCCCTTATCAGAGCCAGAGCTGGGCCATCACCCCCTTATCAGAGCCAGAGCTGGGCCATCACCCCCTTATCAGAGCCAGGCCATCACCCAGAGCTGGGCCATCACCCCCTTATCAGAGCCAGAGCTGGGCCATCACCCCCCTTATCAGAGCCAGAGCTGGGCCATCACCCCCTTATCAGAGCTGGGCCATCACCCCCTTATCAGAGCTGGGCCATCACCCCCTTATCAGAGCCAGAGCTGGGCCATCACCCCCTTATCAGAGCTGGGCCATCACCCCCTTATCAGAGCTGGGCCATCACCCCCTTATCAGAGCCAGAGCTGGGCCATCACCCCCTTATCAGAGCCAGAGCTGGGCCATCACCCCCTTATCAGAGCCAGAGCTGGGCATCACCCCCTTATCAGAGCTGGGCCATCACCCCCTTATCAGAGCCAGAGCTGGGCCATCACCCCCTTATCAGAGCTGGGCCATCACCCCCTTATCAGAGCCAGAGCTGGGCCATCACCCCCTTATCAGAGCCAGAGCTGGGCCATCACCCCCCCTTATCAGAGCCAGAGCTGGGCCATCACCCCCCCTTATCAGAGCCAGAGCTGGGCCATCACCCCCCTTATCAGAGCTGGGCCATCACCCCCTTATCAGAGCCAGAGCTGGGCCATCACCCCCTTATCAGAGCTGGGCCATCACCCCCTTATCAGAGCTGGGCCATCACCCCCTTATCAGAGCTGGGCCATCACCCCCTTATCAGAGCCAAAGCTGGGCCATCACCCCCTTATCAGAGCCAGAGCTGGGCCATCACCCCCTTATCAGAGCCAGAGCTGGGCCATCACCCCCCTTATCAGAGCCAGAGCTGGGCCATCACCCCCTTATCAGAGCTGGGCCATCACCCCCTTATCAGAGCTGGGCCATCACCCCCTTATCAGAGCCAGAGCTGGGCCATCACCCCCGTATCAGAGCCAGAGCTGGGCCATCACCCCCTTATCAGAGCCAGAGCTGGGCCATCACCCCCTTATCAGAGCCAGAGCTGGGCCATCACCCCCTTATCAGAGCCAGAGCTGGGCCATCACCCCCTTTATCAGAGCCAGAGCTGGGCCATCACCCCCTTATCAGAGCCAGAGCTGGGCCATCACCCCCTTATCAGAGCCAGAGCTGGGCCATCACCCCCCTTATCAGAGCCAGAGCTGGGCCATCACCCCCTTATCAGAGCCAGAGCTGGGCCATCACCCCCTTATCAGAGCCAGAGCTGGGCCATCACCCCCTTATCAGAGTCAGAGCTGGGCCATCACCCCCTTATCAGAGCCAGAGCTGGGCCATCACCCCCCTTAACAGAGCCAGAGCTGGGCCATCACCCCCCTTATCAGAGCCAGAGCTGGGCCATCACCCCCTTATCAGAGCCAGAGCTGGGCCATCACCTCCCTTATCAGAGCCAGAGCTGGGCCATCACCCCCTTATCAGAGCCAGAGCTGGGCCATCACCTCCCCTTATCAGAGCCAGAGCTGGGCCATCACCCCCTTATCAGAGCCAGAGCTGGGCCATCACCCCCTTAACAGAGCCAGAGCTGGGCCATCACCCCCCTTATCAGAGCCAGAGCTGGGCCATCACCCCCTTATCAGAGCCAGAGCTGGGCCATCACCCCCTTATCAGAGCTGGGCCATCACCCCCTTATCAGAGCTGGGCCATCACCCCCTTATCAGAGCCAGAGCTGGGCCATCACCCCCTTATCAGAGCCAGAGCTGGGCCATCACCCCCTTATCAGAGCCAGAGCTGGGCCATCACCCCCTTATCAGAGCCAGAGCTGGGCCATCAACCCCCTTATCAGAGCCAGAGCTGGGCCATCACCCCCCTTATCAGAGCCAGAGCTGGGCCATCACCCCCCTTATCAGAGCTGGGCCATCACCCCCCTTATCAGAGCCAGAGCTGGGCCATCATACTTTGTGGTGTAAGGGGCACTGGGAACTCATATGGGGTCTACATCCTAAACTGAACCCTATTCTCTATATACAGTAGTGGAGGGGAACTCATATGGGGTCTGCATCCTAAACTGAACCCTGACCCCTAACCCCTAACCTCTAACCCCTAACCCCAAGCCCTGACTGTACCCCTACTCCCATGTCCTGACTGTACCCTGACCCCTGACCCCTACCCCTGACCCCTACCCCCCCCTACCCCTGACCCCTACCCCTAACCCCTACCCCCGAGCCCTGACTGTACCCCTGACCCCTAACCCCTACCCCCGAGCCCTGACTGTACCCCTAATCCTGCTACAGGTGGTTGGGGTACGGTGGGTGTGTACGAGGTATACCAGATGTTACAAGTTGCAATAGAGAGGCGGGCGGGCCCGGCACAGCAGGTGCAGAACCCTTCTGCTGTTATGACCCATCGAAACCTGACCCATCCAAGCCTGGTGTTTTATTGTCTTGAGTGGAGCCGGGGTTTTGGGAGCCCCGTGTTACCAAATACCAAGCAGTTTGTTTTGGCAGCCGATCAAACCTCCCTTTGCCTTCTGTTAATGGCAGGAGTTTTCCAGTGATATCTGTCAGGGCCGCACGGCATTGGTGGAAAGAAAGCACTCGTGTGATTATGTCATGAATATCTGGATGATGTTTATGACACGCTACGGTTTTCATCTTTCACGGCTTTCAGACAGACTGCGTCTTGGACTCCGGCTCTGTGTATGTTTCTCATCTGTCTGTTCGGCTCAATCTGCTCCAACTGGCTCTAAAAAAAACAACCTCTGGAGTCAAAGCAGATACATTGTGCTTTTAATTGCAGCGAGCGACTACGTGAAACTAATGAAGGCCTATCTATTTCCCCCTCCACTTGTCTATTGTACACATCGCAGACACGGCGACTCCATCTATTGGTGAAGCTACTCAGCCAATAGGAGCTAGACAATATTGATAGGTATCACACAACTCACCCAGACCAGTGAGTATCCTGGCTACAAGACAGCCTTTGTTTTGCTGGGCCACTCCCTCTGTGTGTTCGGGACAAGAGTGACTGTCCTCCAGAGCACGGGGGGGCTTCCCTATGTCTGTCAGCTGCCCTGTAACTCTCCTTCTCAGAGAGAATCAGTCAATAACTCTCAGAGAGGATCAGTCTGTAACTCTCAGAGGGAATCAGTCTGTAACTCTCAGAGGGAATCAGTCTGTAACTCTCAGAGGGAATCAGTCTGTAACTCTCAGAGGGAATCAGTCTGTAACTCTCAGAGGGAATCAGTCTGTAACTCTCAGAGGGAATCAGTCTGTAACTCTCAGAGGGAATCAGTCTGTAACTCTCAGAGGGAATCAGTCTGTAACTCTCAGAGGGAATCAGTCTGTAACTCTCAGAGGGAATCGGTCTGTAACTCTCAGAGAGGATCGGTCTGTAACTCTCAGAGGGAATCGGTCTGTAACTCTCAGAGGGAATCAGTCTGTAACTCTCAGAGGGAATCAGTCTGTAACTCTCAGAGGGAATCAGTCTGTAACTCTCAGAGGGAATCAGTCTGTAACTCTCAGAGGGAATCAGTCTGTAACTCTCAGAGGGAATCAGTCTGTAACTCTCAGAGGGAATCAGTCTGTAACTCTCAGAGGGAATCAGTCTGTAACTCTCAGAGGGAATCAGTCTGTAACTCTCAGAGAGGATCAGTCTGTAACTCTCAGAGGGAATCAGTCTGTAACTCTCAGAGGGAATCAGTCTGTAACTCTCAGAGGGAATCAGTCTGTAACTCTCAGAGGGAATCAGTCGGTAACTCTCAGAGGGAATCAGTCGGTAACTCTCAGAGGGAATCAGTCGGTAACTCTCAGAGGGAATCAGTCTGTAACTCTCAGAGGGAATCAGTCTGTAACTCTCAGAGGGAATCAGTCGGTAACTCTCAGAGGGAATCAGTCTGTAACTCTCCTCCTCAGAGAGAATCAGTGTGATACTTTAGACCCTTGGGAAAGACACTGAGTAGCTGTGGCCCACCCATACCCCCCTTCTGGCCCCTCACTAACACCCATAGATCTACACACACACAAGCATGTACACACACACACACACACACATACGCACACACATACATACACACACACACGCATACACACGCATACATACATACACACACACATACATACACACATACATACATACATACATACACATACATACATACATACATACATACATACATACATACATACATACATACATACATACATACATACATACATACATACATACATACATACATACATACATACATACATACATACATACATACATACACACATACACACATACACAAATAGACATACACACATACACACATACATACACACATACACACATTAGACATACACACATAGACATATATACACACACACATAGACACATACACATATACACACACACATAGACACACACATACACACATACATATTTATTTATGAAGTGCCTTCGGAAAGTATTCAAACCCCTGGACTTTTTTAAACATTTTGTTCCATTACAGCCTTATTCTGAAAGGTATGAAATACTCCCCCCAATCACACAATTAATGACATCACAATACCCCATAATGACATCACAATACCCCATAATGACATCACAATACCACAATATAATGACATCACAATACCCCATAATGACATCACAATACCCCATAATGACATCACAATACCCCATAATGACATCACAATACCCCATAATGACATCACAATACCCCATAATGACATCACAATACCCCATAATGACATCACAATACCCCATAATGACATCACAATACCCCATAATGACATCACAATACCCCATAATGACATCACAATACCCCATAATGGGTAAGCAAAAAAACGTTTTTAGACATTTTTGCAAATGTATTATTTCCATAAGTACTCAGACCCTTTGCTATGAGACTGTAAATTGAGCTCAGGTGCTTCCTCTTTCCATTGATCATCATTGAGATGTTTCTTCAACTTGATTGGAGTCCACCTGTGGTAAATTTAATTGATTGGAAATGATTTGGAAAGGTACACACTTGTCTTTATAAGGTCCCACAGTTGACAGTGCATGTCAGAACAAAAACCAAGTTATAAGGTTGAAAAAATTGTTCGTAGAGCGCTGAGACAAGATTGTGTCGTGGCACAGATTTGGGGAAGGCAACCAAAAAATGTCTGCAGCATTGAAGTGTTCCCAAGAACACAGTGGCCTCAATCATTCTGAAATGGAAGAAGTTTGGAACCATCAAGGCTCTCCCTAGTGCGAGCCGCACGGCCAAACTGAGCAATCGGGGGAGAAGGGCCTTGATCAGGGAGGTGACCAAGAAACTGATGGTCACTTTGAAAGAGCTCCAGAGTTCATCTGTGGAGATGGGAGAACCTTCCGGAAGGACAACCATCTCTGCAGCACTCCACCAATCAGGCCTTTATTGTAGAGTGGCCAGACGGAAGCCACTCCTCAGTAAAAAGCACATGACAGCCTGCTTGGAGTTTGCCAAAAGGCACCTAAAGGACTCTCAGACCATGAGAAACAAGATTCTCTGGTCTGATGTAACCAAGATTGAACTCTTTGGCCTGAATGCCAAGCATCACATCTGGAGGAAACCTGTTACCATCCCTACGGTGAATAGTGGTGGTGGCACCATCATGCTGTGGGGATGTTTTTCAGCGACAGGGACTGGGAGACTAGTCAGGATCGAGGGAAAGGTGAACAGAGCAATGTTTGCTGTGTCAGTGTTTGTGCCACACGGGACTGTTTCCTTGGTTTATATTCAGATTGTTTTTGCCATTTCACGTGTTCACTTTTTGCTGTCACTCAGTGTTTGTCCGATCCCTGCTACTCCTCTTCAGACGAAGGGACTGTTCTCCTGTGTCAGGCTGTAATCACTGCCAAAGGTGCTTCAACAAAGTACGGAAAAGTTTCCTGTGTCAGATGTTATATTTCACAAAAACCTGTTTTTGTTTGGTTTATATTCACTTGATTGTTTTTGTATTTTGATAGTGTTCAGTCTTTTTTTTAAAACACAGTCACTTAGAATAATTGGTCCGATCCTGCTAACTCTTCAAAAGAGGAAAATCTGCCGTCAAAGAGGCTGTAATCACTTGCTTCAATGTACCAGAAAAGAGTTTAAAACTTTTAAGCAGATGTTATATTTCAGTTAAAAACCTGTTTTCCTGTATTGGCCATTTATTACCTGGTACTTTGTATATAGCCATTTATTACCTGGGGGAAAAACTGATTTTTTAAAGCAGTTTTAGAATAAGGCTGTAACCTGGTAACAAAATGTGGAAAAGTCAAAGGTCTGAATGCTTTCCTGTATATAGCCATACGTATACTATCAGAATAGTTCCTGTATATAGCCATGTTATTACCTGGTACTTCCTGTATACAGCCATGTTATTACCTGGTACTTCCTGTATATAGCCATGTTATTACCTGGTACTTCCTGTATACAGCCATGTTATTACCTGGTACTTCCTGTATATAGCCATGTTATTACCTGGTACTTCCTGTATACAGCCATGTTATTACCTGGTACTTCCTGTATATAGCCATGTTATTACCTGGTACTTCCTGTATATAGCCATGTTATTACCTGGTACTTCCTGTATATAGCCATGTTATTACCTGGTACTTCCTGTATATAGCCATGTTATTACCTGGTACTTCCTGTATATAGCCATGTTATTACCTGGTACTTCCTGTATATAGCCATGTTATTACCTGGTACTTCCTGTATATATTACCTGGTATTCCTGTATACAGCCATTATTACCTGGTACTTCCTGTATATAGCCATGTTATTACACTTTATTTAACCAGGTAGGCTAGTTGAGAACACCTTTATTTAACCAGGTAGGCTTTGAGAACACCTTTATTTAACCAGGTTAGGTTTAACTTCCTGTAGGCAATTGAGAACACCTTTATTTAACCAGGTAGGCTAGTTGAGAACACCTTTATTTAACCAGGTAGGCTAGTTGAGAACACTTTATTTAACCAGGTAGGCTAGTTGAGAACACCTTTATTTAACCAGGTAGGCTAGTTGAGAATACCTTTATTTAACCAGGTAGGCTTTGAGAACACCTTTATTTAACCAGGTAGGCTAGTTGAGAACACCTTTATTTAACCAGGTAGGCTAGTTGAGAACACCTTTATTTAACCAGGTAGGCTAGTTGAGAACACCTTTATTTAACCAGGTAGGCTAGTTGAGAACACCTTTATTTAACCAGGTAGGCTAGTTGAGAACACCTTTATTTAACCAGGTAGGCTAGTTGAGAACACCTTTATTTAACCAGGTAGGCTAGTTGAGAACAAGTTCTCATTTGCAACTGCGACCTGGCCAAGATAAAGCATAGCAGTGTGAACAGACAACACAGAGTTACACATGGAGTAAACAATTAACAATTAACAAGTCAATAACACAGTAGAGAAAAAAGAAAAATAAATAAGAACCTCAGAACCTTTAGGGTCTTTTACATGGAATAGAACACCACTTATAATTAGATTACTGTGATGTGGCTTTGTGTCATGTAATTAATATACTGCCCCCCAGGCTAGGTTCATATTACATACAGAAGACCCATCTCCATTAGTGTTCTGTATTTTGTCATGTTCTATGTTTTGTGTGGATCCCAGGACGGATAGCAGCTGCTTCTTCAACAGCTAATGGGGATCCCAATCAAATTCAAATAAAAATGATTTTTTTTTTATCATTAGATACCATCTGTTGTGGTGTTGTCAAAATAACATGATGAGAGAGTAGATTGGCTGTGACTTGTACGCTAAGCTACCACTGTAGCTGGAAATCACATGACCTGCCATTTCACTGTGTTCAGACACACACGTTTAGATGGGTTGAGTCCCTCTGCCTCATATGTCTGTCTGTCTACTGTAATACAACAGACCTGACAACCTTCCAACTAAAACAAGCAGGGAAGCTGTAAATCACACTGTGCTGTTGGCCTGGTCCCATACCCAGAGGAGTTTCAGAACCACAATGCTGCACTTCAATGCTGCACTTCTCAGAGACTATCTAGATAATGAGATGGACACTTCAGCTTCTCAGAGACTATCTAGATAATTAGATGGACACTTCAGCTTCTCAGAGACTATCTAGATAAGTAGATGGACACTTCAGCTTCTCGGAGACTATCTAGATAATTAGATGGACACTTCAGCTTCTCATTGACTATCTAGATAATGAGATGGACACTTCAGCTTCTCAGAGACTATCTAGATAATGAGATGGACACTTCAGCTTCTCAGAGACTATCTAGATAATGAGATGGACACTTCAGCTTCTCAGAGACTATCTAGATAATGAGATGGACACTTCAGCTTCTCAGAGACTATCTAGATAATTAGATGGACACTTCAGCTTCTCAGAGACTATCTAGATAATTAGATGGACACTTCAGCTTCTCAGAGACTATCTAGATAATTAGATGGACACTTCAGCTTCTCATTGACTATCTAGATAATGAGATGGACACTTCAGCTTCTCAGAGACTATCTAGATAATGAGATGGACACTTCAGCTTCTCAGAGACTATCTAGATAATTAGATGGACACTTCAGCTTCTCATTGACTATCTAGATAATGAGATGGACACTTCAGCTTCTCAGAGACTATCTAGATAATGAGATGGACACTTCAGCTTCTCATAGTCTATCTAGATAATGAGATGGACACTTCAGCTTCTCATAGACTATCTAGATAATGAGATGGACACTTCAGCTTCTCAGAGACTATCTAGATAATTAGATGGACACTTCAGCTTCTCATAGACTATCTAGATAATGAGATGGACACTTCAGCTTCTCAGAGACTATCTAGATAATGAGATGGACACTTCAGCTTCTCAGAGACTATCTAGATAATTAGATGGACACTTCAGCTGTTAATGATAGAAAGAGAGTGGTACAACATTTGACTGTGTAACAGTCCATCTGTGGTTGTGGGCAGGTAGTTGTGTGTTTATTCCTGACATGGTTGTTGTTGTTGACTCTGTATAAATTGCAAGCCCAGTTGTGTTGGTTTAGTGACCGGAGGAGCTCAGAACCATGTGTGTGTTCCTCCTCTTGGTATTACAGATGCTGTTATTTAACGATTCTTCAGTCAAGGCCTGTGTCGCTTTGGGAGTTATTTTCTGTTGATTTCAATGATTTGTTTTCATTGGCGTAGCTGAAGGCCCTGATCTACTGTACTGTCCACCCCTCACTCTGACTAACTCTTATCTGAAAACTATTCTGAATCTCATTGTGTATTCCAAATGGCACTCTAAGGTGCACTACTTTTGACCAGGGCCCATTGCAGCTGTGGAGGCTGCAGGGGGACTGTGGTTAACACACACACACACACAGTCACACACACAGTCACACACACACACAGCCACACACACCCATAGCCACACACACTCAGCCACACACACCCACAGCCTCACACCCACACGCATACGCATACACACACACACACACACTCAGCCACACACACCCACAGCCTTACACCCACAGCCTCACACACACACACACACACACACACACACACACACACACACACACACACACACACACACACACACACACACACACACACACACACACACACACACACACACACACACACACACACACACACACACACACACACTCAGTCACACACGGTTGGTCCGAGAGCTGTTTTGTAGCGTTGACAGATGTTTCTGTTAAGACCCTGTTGGTGTCACTTCACTGCCCTGCTGTACTTAATATGTACCAAACGACACCCCTATCCCCTTCGTAGTGCACTGCTTTAGACCAGAGTCCTATGGGCCCTGGTGCACTATATATAGGGAATAGGGAGCTGTCCAGGTGCCACTCTATCCCAGGTCCACTGACTGCACAGTACCCCCCCCCCCCTGTCCTGTCCTGTCAGGCCAGTCAGTGTTGACCCTCCTCAGTCCCTCAGCTTCCTGCCAAGGGAATGAGTTCCCCTCAAACTTAGTGTTGGATGTGTATGTATCTCACCAAGGTGTTGTGTTGACTCCTCCCCCTTCCCTGTTCCCCTGGCCGCTCCCCTTGAAGGGAATGTGTTCCCCTCTATCTTAGTGTTGGATGTGTATGTATCTCACCAAGGTGTTGTGTTGACTCCTCCCCCTTCCCTGTTCCCCTGGCCGCTCCCTTGAAGGGAATGTGTTCCCCTCTATCTTAGTGTTGGATGTGTATGTATCTCATCAAGGTGTTGTGTTGACTCCTCCCCCTTCCCTGTTCCCCTGGCCGCTCCCCTTGAAGGGAATGTGTTCCCCTCTATCTTAGTGTTGGATGTGTATGTATCTCACCAAGGTGTTGTGTTGACTCCTCCCCCTTCCCTGTTCCCCTGGCCGCTCCCCTTGAAGGGAATGTGTTCCCCTCTATCTTAGTGTTGGATGTGTATGTATCTCATCAAGGTGTTGTGTTGACTCCTCCCCCTTCCCTGTTCCCCTGGCCGCTCCCCTTGAAGGGAATGTGTTCCCCTCTATCTTAGTGTTGGATGTGTATGTATCTCATCAAGGTGTTGTGTTGACTCCTCCCCCTTCCCTCTTCCCCTGGCCGCTCCCTTTGATGTAGTGTATCGAGGGATTGGACTGTACAGTCAGGTGTTTGTTCTGGGGCTTCTGGATGAACTCCACCTGGCTCTGTTGAAATCTGAGATAAGGGGGGGTGAGATTTAGTAGATCGCTGCGCTAAGGGGGGAGATTTAGTAGATCGCTGCGCTAAGGGGGAGATTTAGTAGATCGCTGCGCTGGGGGAGATTTAGTAGATCGCTAAGGGGGGAGATTTAGTAGATCGCTGCGCTAAGGGGGAGATTTAGTAGATCGCTGCGCTAAGGGGGAGATTTAGTAGATCGCTGCGCTAAGGGGAGGATCGCTGCGCTAGATCGCTGCGCTAAGGGGAGATTTAGTAGATCGCTGCGCTAAGGGGGAGATTTAGTAGATCGCTGCGCTAAGGGGGAGATTTAGTAGATCGCTTAAGGGGGGGAGATTTAGTAGATCGCTGCGCTAAGGGGGAGATTTAGTAGATCGCTGCGCTAAGGGGGAGATTTTAGTAGATTGCTGCGCTAAGGGGGAGATTTAGTAGATCGCTGCGCTAAGGGGAGATTTAGTAGATCGCTGGGGGAGATTTAGTAGATCGCTGCGCTAAGGGGGAGATTTAGTAGATCGCTGCGCTAAGGGGGAGATTTAGTAGATCGCTGCGCTAAGGGGGAGATTTAGTAGATCGCTGCGCTAAGGGGGAGATTTAGTAGATCGCTGCGCTAAGGGGGGGAGATTTAGTAGATCGCTGCGCTAAGGGGGGAGATTTAGTAGATCGCTGCGCTAAGGGGGGAGATTTAGTAGATCGCTGCGCTAAGGGGGAGATTTAGCGCTGCGCTAAGGGGGAGATTTAGTAGATCGCTGCGCTAAGGGGGGATTTAGTAGATTTTTAGTAGATCGCTGCGCTAAGGGTGGGGGATTTAGTAGATTGCTGAGGAAGGGAAACCTTGGAGATATTGTTAACCCATGTGAACATACTAGGTTACAACATGTAGTACGCTGAGCTGCTGTCATCTCCGGGTGTGTGTGTGTGTGTGTGTGTGTGTGTGTGTGTGTGTGTGTGTGTGTGTGTGTGTGTGTGTGTGTGTGTGTGTGTGTGTGTGTGTGTGTGTGTGTGTGTGTGTGTGTGTGTGTGTGTGTGTGTGTGTGTGTGTGTGTGACCTCAGCACAGCACAGCTGTATTCTTGCACTCTCCCAGAAATCCGACACCCACAGAATAAAGACGTATAACTGACAGTGGAAAATTTCCTGAAATTATGAGTTGGGGGGAAACGAACGATTAAATTGTCGCATTTTAACAGTTTCACTCAACTTTTGGAGCTTAGTCACATGATGTTTCAGTTCTCAATACATAAACAGAACAGCTGGAAAAGTGTTGTGATCTGTAATGTTAATCTCTCTCCTCTCTCTCTCTCTCTCTCTCTCTCTCTCTCTCTCTCTCTCTCTCTCTCTTTCTCTCTCTCTCTTCTCTCTCTCTCTCTCTCTCTCTCTCTCTCTCTCTCTCTCTCTCTCTCTTTCTCTCTTCTCTCTCTCTCTTCTCTCTCTCTCTCTCTTCCTCTCTCTCTCTCTTCTCCTCTCTCTCTTTCCCTCTCTCTCTCTCTCTCTCTCTCTCTCTTTCTTTCTCTCTCTCTCTCTCTTTCCCTCTCTCTCTCTCTCTTTCCCTCTCTCTCTCTTTCCCTCTCTCTCTCTTTCTTTCCCCCTCTCCCTCTCTGTCTCTCTCTCTCTCTCTCTATCTTTCCCTCTCTCTCTCTCTCTTTCCCCCTCTCTCTCTCTCTCTCTCTCTCTCTCTCTCTCTCTCTCTCTCTCTCTCTCTCTCTCTCTCTCTCTCTCTCTCTCTCTCTCTCTCTCTCTTTATCTTTCCCTCTCTCTCTCTTTCTGCCACCCTCTCCTCTTCTTTCCACAGTGATCTGAGTATGAACAACCTGACCCTGTCCTCCGGTGCCCTCTCCAACCTTCACTTCCTTGAGGAGCTGTGAGTATGACAGCCACTTCCTAACCAGATAAGAGATACAATAGATCCCCTCTCAGCCTTATCACCGAAGGGAAACTGTCTGTCAAAGCCTTATCACCGAAGGGAAACTGTCTGTCAAAGCCTTATCGTGGTCTAGCATCGTTCCCATGGCGTTCATGGCAAACCATTACAATAAATCTCACAATCTTGCCATTTACAGTGATTTGTTTTTTGTTAGATTATAGTAGGACAGTTCAATGTGATGTCAGAAGGCTTGTATGTATGTGTAGTACCTACAGGGTTACACAACTACTGGGAGGAGGAGAGGAGAGGGAGGGGAGGGAGGGAGAGGGGGGGAGGAGGGGAGGAGAGGGGAGGAGAGGGGAGGAGAGGGGAGAGGAGTGGAGGGGAGGAGAGGGAGGGGAGGAGAGGAGAGTGGAGGGGAGGGGAGGGGAGGAGGGGGGGGGAGGAGGGGAGGGGAGGAGAGGAGAGGAGAGGAGAGAGGGGAGAGGAGAGGAGAGAGAGAGGAGAGGAGAGGAGAGGAGAGGAGAGGAGAGGAGAGGAGAGGAGAGGAGAGGAGAGGAGAGGAGAGGAGAGGAGAGGAGAGTATGTCCTGTTGCAGCTGGCCTGGATGTCCTTGTAGACATACTGAGGCAACTGACAGGAACTTCCCAGCCGGAATCCCCGGTCTCTCAGTTCTCTCTCTAACCCAACCAGCTAAGACAGGGACCCACGAGTGCATTCCAAACGGACCCCTGTTCCCTATATATTGCACTACTTTGGACCATTCCCTCCCGTTGGGCTCTGGTCAAAAAGTAGTGCACTATATAGGGAATAGAGGGCCTTTTGGAACACAGCCCTCCGCTCTCTACACTGCTGCCACAACGAGCCAGCGAAATGGGCCTGCGTCCAGAAACATTTTTTAAAAACAACATTAAAATGTAGATTCCCCCCCTTGTTTTTATTTTCTAAACTCTGTTAAAGAGCTCTGACTTTTGTAGGAGTTGTTAAATGGGGCAAAACTCAGGAAATTAAATCGAGATTGTTCTGGCTCGAGTTCCCGCTTCAAAGACTTATGTGCGGTTCCCTAATGAAAACCTGACGGAACCTTAGAACCCGTCCCTGGAGAAGAGAAGAAGAGCTACTGCATCACAGGGAGGACGTCGAGAGTCGTGTCCCCAATGGTACCTTAAACCCTATCTAGTGTACTTCCTGGACCAGGGCCCAAAGAGCTCTGGTCAAATATATAATGTAGTGTTTTATCTCCTTGTGTTGATGTGTATTATCTATAGCAGTGGTTCCCAACCTATGTGGGTTACTGTGCCACCGAGTTCAATTTGCTTCTGCCCGGAGAACCCCTGAAGTAGCCTGTTATATACTGTGTATATATACTGTGTCCTATTCTACTGTATCTTAGTCTATGCCGCTCTGACATTGCTCGTCCATATATTTAGATATTCTTAATTCCACTCCTGTATTTAGATTTGTGTGTATTGGGTGTATGTTGTGTAATTTGTTAGATATTACTACACTGTTGGAGCTAGAAACACAAGCTTTTCGCTACACTCGCATTAACATCTGCTGAACACGTGTATGTGACCAATAACATCTGCTAACCACGTGTATGTGACCAATAACATCTGTTAACCACGTGTATGTGACCAATAACATCTGCTAACCACGTGTATGTGACCAATAACATCTGTTAACCACGTGTATGTGACCAATAACATCTGTTAACCATGTGACCAATAACATCTGTTAACCATGTGACCAATAACATCTGTTAACCACGTGTATGTGACCAATAACATCTGCTGAACACGTGTATGTGACCAATAACATCTGCTAACCACGTGTATGTGACCAATAACATCTGTTAACCATGTGACCAATAACATCTGCTAACCACGTGTATGTGACCAATAACATCTGTTAACCATGTGTATGTGACCAATAACATCTGCTGAACACGTGTAATATATGCCATTTAGCAGACGCTTTTATCCAAAGCGACTTACAGTCATGTGTGCATACATTCTACGATAACAACATTAGACCATTAGACCATAACAACATTAGACCATTAGACCATAACAACATTAGACCATTAGACCATAACAACATTAGACCATAACAACATTAGACCATTAGACCATAACAGCATTAGACCATAACAACATTAGACCATAACAACATTAGACCATTAGACCATAACAACATTAGACCATAACAACATTAGACCATTAGACCATAACAACATTAGACCATAACAACATTATACCATAACAACATTAGACCATAACAACATTAGACCATAACAACATTAGACCATTAGATCATAATGTATGTGACCAATAACATCTGCTAACCACGTGTATGTGACCAATAACATCTGCTGAACACGTGTATGTGACCAATAACATTCGATTTGATTCGTTCTCATTTTACCAGTAGGCTTATGGTGTCATGACGTGGATCATTAAAAACCCCTATAGAGCGTTAGACAGAGATTAGAATTATGGCCCAAACTAATTCCAGAAATGAAATACATACAGAATGATTTCTGTGCTCATGTTACTAAGAGTCTTGTATTCTCACACAAAACCATAGAAACCCGAGGATGTTGAATGTTTTTGGCAGATTAACCCAGATTTTTAAGTAATTACCTGGAATTTAGATGATCCCTGGAAACTACCCCACCAACTGGATCATCGCTTACAGTGTTATTATCTAACTCGACACACAGAGTCTACTGTCAGAGTCTACTGTCAGAGTCTACTGTCAGACAGCATCTACTGTCAGACAGCATCTACTGTCAGACAGCATCTACTGGCAGACAGACAACATCTACTGGCAGACAGCATGTACTGGCAGACAGACAGCATCTACTGGCAGACAGACAGCATCTACTGTCAGATAGCATCTACTGGTAGACAGACAGCATCTACTGGCAGACAGCATCTACTGGCAGACAGACAT
>NW_025747394.1:22500-25000 GCF_021184085.1 Oncorhynchus gorbuscha | reverse complement strand
CTATGTCTGTCTCTCTCTATGTCTCACTCTCTGACTCTCTCTCTGTCTCTCTCTCTCTCTGTCTCTCTCTCTCTCTCTCTCTCTCTCTCTCTCTCTCTCTCTCTCTCTCTCTCTCTCTCTCTCTCTGTCTCTGTCTCTCTGTATCTCTGTCTCTCTCTCTCTGTATCTCTCTCTCTGTCTCTGTCTCTCTGTCTGTCTGTCTGTCTCTCTCTCTCTCTCTCTCTCTCTCTCTCTCTCTCTCTCTCTCTCTCTCTATTTCTCTCTCTGTCTGTCTCTCTCTATGTCTCTCTCTTTCTGTCTCTCTCTATGTCAATTCAATTCAAGGGCTTTATTGTCATGGGAAACATGTGTTAACATTGCCAAAGCAAGTGAGGTAGACAACATACAAAGTGAATATATAAAGTGAAAAACAACAAACATTAACAGTAAACATTACACATACAGAAGTTTCAAAACAATAAAGACATTACAAATGTCATATTACGTATATATACAGTGTTGTAACAATGTACAAATGGTTAAAGTACACAAGGGAAAATAAATAAGCATAAATATGGGTTGTATTTACAATGGTGTTTGTTCTTGACTGGTTGCCCTTTTCTTGTGGCAACAGGTCACAAATCTTGCTGCTGTGATGGAACACTGTGGTATTTCACCCAGTAGATATGGGAGTTTATCAAAATTGGGTTTGTTTTCAAATTCTTTGTGGATCTGTGTAATCTGAGGGAAATATGTGTCTCTAATATGGTCATACATTTGGCAGGAGGTTAGGAAGTGCAGCTCAGTTTCCACCTCATTTTGTGGGCAGTGAGCACATAGCCTGTCTTCTCTTGAGAGCCATGTCTGCCTACGGCGGCCTTTCTCAATAGCAAGGCTATGCTCACTGAGTCTGTAAAGCTTTCCTTAAGTTTTCTGGTATTCTGCCACTGTGTACTCTCTGTTTAGGGCCAAATAGCATTCTAGTTTGCTCTGTTTTTTTGTTCATTCTTTCCAATGTGTAAAGTAATTATATTTTTGTTTTCTCATGATTTGGTTGTGTCTAATTGAGTTGCTGTCCTGGGGCTCTGTAGGGTGTGTTTGTGTTTGTGAACAGAGCCCCAGGACCAGCTTGCTTAGGGGACTCTTCTCCAGGTTCATCTCTCTGTAGGTGATGGCTTTGTTATGGAAGGTTTGGGAATATCTTCCTTTTAGGTGGTTGTAGACTTTAACGTCTCTTTTCTGGATTTTGATAATTAGTTGGTATCGGCCTAATTCTGCTCTGCAGGCATTATTTGGTGTTCTACGTTGTACTCAAAGGATATTTTTGCAGAATTCTGCATGCAGAGACTCAATTTGGTGTTTGTCCCATTTTGTGAAGTCTTGGTTGGTGAGCGAACCCCAGACCTCACAACCATAAAGGGCAATGGGCTCTATGACTGATTCAAGTATTTTTAGCCTGATCCTAATTGAAATGTTGAATTTTATGTTCCTTTTGATTGCATAGAATGCCCTTCTTGCCTTGTCTCTCAGATCGTTCACAGCTTTGTGGAAGTTACCTGTGGCGCTGATGTTTAGGCCAAGGTATGTATAGTTTTTTGTGTGTTCCAGGGCAACGGTGTCTAGATGAAATTTGTATTTGTGGTCCTGGTGACTGGACCTGTTTTGGAACACCATTATTTTGGTCTTACTGAGATTTACTGTCAGGGCCCAGGTCTGTCAGAATCTGTGCAGAAGATCTAGGTGCTGCTGTAGGCCCTCCTTGGTTGGTGACAGAAGCACCAGATCATCAGCAAACAGTAGACATTTGACTTCAGATTCTAGTAGGGTGAGGCCGGGTGCTGCAGACTTTTCTAGTGCCCGCGCCAATTCGTTGATATATACAGTGTGGAGAACAAGTATTTGATACACTGCCGATTCATCAGGTTTTCCTACTTACAAAGCATGTATAGGTCTGTAATTTGTATCATATGTACACTTCAACTGTGAGAGACGGAATCTAAAACAAAAATCCAGAAAATCACATTTTTAAGTCATTCATTTGCATTTTATTGCATTACATAAGTATTTGATACATAAGAAAAGCATAACTTAATATTTGGTACAGAAACCATTGTTTGCAATTACAGAGATCATACGTTTCCTGTAGTTTGCACACACTGCAGCAGGGATTTTGGCCCACTCCTCCATACATACCTTCTCCAGATCCTTCAGGTTTCGGGGCTGTCGCTGGGCAATACAGACTTTCAACTCCCTCCATAGATTTTCTATTGGGTTCAGGTCTGGAGACTGGCTAGGCCACTCCAGGACCTTGAGATGCATCTTACTGAGCCACTCCTTAGTTGCCCTGGCTGTGTGTTTTGGGTCGTTGTCATGCTGGAAGACCCAGCCACCACCCATCTTCAATGCTCTTACTGAGGGAAGGAGGTTGTTGGCCAAGATCTTGCGATACATAGCCCCATCCATCCTCCCCTCAATACGGTGCAGTCGTCCTGTACCCTTTGCAGAAAAGCAACCCCAAAGA
>NW_025747394.1:12500-17500 GCF_021184085.1 Oncorhynchus gorbuscha | reverse complement strand
GTCATAATCCTTCTATTAATTGGTCTAGTAATTCTATCCTATCCTGGAACGTTTCTTGTCATGTGAAGTGTTTAATGTCTGCCATCCTCCCGTTTCTTCTGTCCCTACTTCCCAGGAGGAACCTGGCGATTTGACAGGAGTGCCGGAGGAATATCATGATCTGCGCACGGTCTTCAGTCGGTCCCGAGCCAACTCCCTTCCTCCTCACCGGTCGTATGATTGTAGTATTGATCTCCTTCCGGGGACCACTCCTCCTCGAGGTAGACTATACTCTCTGTCGGCTCCCGAACGTAAGGCTCTCGAGGATTATTTGTCTGTGTCTCTTGACGCCGGTACCATAGTGCCTTCTTCTTCTCCGGCCGGGGCGGGGTTCTTTTTTGTTAAGAAGAAGGACGGTACTCTGCGCCCCTGCGTGGATTATCGAGGGCTGAATGACATAACGGTTAAGAATCGTTATCCGCTTCCCTTATGTCATCAGCCTTCGAGATTCTGCAGGGAGCCAGGTGCTTTACTAAGTTGGACCTTCGTAACGCTTACCATCTCGTGCGCATCAGAGAGGGGGACGAGTGGAAAACGGCGTTTAACACTCCGTTAGGTCATTTTGAGTACCGGGTTCTGCCGTTCGGTCCGCCAATGCGCCAGCTGTTTTTCAGGCATTAGTTAATGATGTTCTGAGAGACATGCTGAACATTTTTGTTTTTGTCTATCTTGACGATATCCTGATTTTTTCTCCGTCACTCGAGATTCATGTTCAGCACGTTCGACGTGTTCTACAGCGCCTTTTAGAGAATTGTCTCTACGTAAAGGCTGAGAAGTGCTCTTTTCATGTCTCCTCCGTTACTTTTCTCGGTTCCGTTATTTCCGCTGAAGGCATTCAGATGGATTCCGCTAAGGTCCAAGCTGTCAGTGATTGGCCCGTTCCAAGGTCACGTGTCGAGTTGCAGCGCTTTTTAGGTTTCGCTAATTTCTATCGGCGTTTCATTCGTAATTTCGGTCAAGTTGCTGCCCCTCTCACAGCTCTTACTTCTGTCAAGACGTGTTTTAAGTGGTCCGGTTCCGCCCAGGAGCTTTTGATCTTCTAAAAGAACGTTTTACGTCCGCTCCTATCCTCGTTACTCCTGACGTCACTAGACAATTCATTGTCGAGGTTGACGCTTCAGAGGTAGGCGTGGGAGCCATTCTATCCCAGCGCTTCCAGTCTGACGATAAGGTTCATCCTTGCGCTTATTTTTCTCATCGCCTGTCGCCATCTGAGCGCAACTATGATGTGGGTAACCGTGAACTGCTCGCCATCCGCTTAGCCCTAGGCGAATGGCGACAGTGGTTGGAGGGGGCGACCGTTCCTTTGTCGTTTGGACAGACCATAAGAACCTTGAGTACATCCGTTCTGCCAAACGACTTAATGCCCGTCAAGCTCGTTGGGCGTTGTTTTTCGCTCGTTTCGAGTTTGTGATTTCTTACCGTCCGGGTAGCAAGAACACCAAGCCTGATGCCTTATCCCGTCTGTTTAGTTCTTCTGTGGCTTCTACTGATCTCGAGGGGATTCTTCCTTATGGGCGTGTTGTCGGGTTGACAGTCTGGGGAATTGAAAGACAGGTTAAGCAAGCACTCACGCACACTGCGTCGCCGCGCGCTTGTCCTAGTAACCTCCTTTTCGTTCCTGTTTCCACTCGTCTGGCTGTTCTTCAGTGGGCTCACTCTGCCAAGTTAGCTGGTCATCCCGGTGTTCGAGGCACTCTTGCGTCTATTCGCCAGCGCTTTTGGTGGCCGACTCAGGAGCGTGACACGCGCCGTTTCGTGGCTGCGTGTTCAGACTGCGCGCAGAAGAAGTCTGGTAATTTTTTTTTCTGCTTCTGCTCCTGGTCTTGCTGGGTCTCAGTCTGTTCCCTGCCATCGCATCTCTCCTGTTCTTGTTCCTGCCCTTGCTGTGTCTCAGTCTGTCCCTAGTTCTCATTTTTTTTTAGAGTAGTACCCTAGTTTCCCTTTTATCGTTTTTCGTTACGGTCCTGAGGAGAGGAGTTGGGTTCTTTCTCGGGACGTGCTGGACCGTTTGATCTATGATTTCCTCCGTTGCCGCCAGTGTTCCTCCTCGAGAGCGCCAGGAGGCGCTCGGTGAGTGGGGGGTACTGTCATGTTTTGTCTTATATCATCTTGTCATTTTGCTTTTCCTTCTGTTCGTTTCCCCTGCTGGTCTTATTAGGTTCGTTCCCTTTTTCTATCCCTCTCTCTCCCCCTCCTCTCTCTCCTCTCTCTATCGTTCCGTTCCTGCTCCCAGCTGTTCCTATTCCCCTAATCATCATTTAGTCTTCCCACACCTGTTCCCGATCCTTTCCCCTGATTAGAGTCCCTATTTATTCCTTTGTGTTCCGTTCCTGTCCCGTCGGTTCCTTGTTTTGTATTCACCATGCTGTGATTGTGTTTCGCCCTGTCCTGTCGTGTTTTTTGCCTTCATCAGATGCTGCGTGTGAGCAGGTGGCTCTATCAACTACGGCCTGCGCCTACCCGGCGACCTGCAGTCTGTGGCCGCTTCTCTAGTTATTCCCCTCTACAGACTAGAGGATTTTTGTTATTCCCTGTTTGGATTTAAATAAACTCTGTTTCTGTTAAGTCGCTTTTGGGTCCTCTATCACCTGCATGACACATTGTCTCTCTCTCTCTCTCTTTCCCCCTTCTTTCTCTCTCCCCCCTCTTTCTCTCTCTCTTTCACTTTTTGCTTTCTCTGAACAGTCAGTTGATCAACATATTAAGTTAACACTAGACTCACTCTACAGACCCATTAATTATTTATATTACGAAGTTAATTTCACCATATTTGGAAAGTAATCCTACCATCCCCAGAACACGGGACTTAGACATGGCTGTTATTTCACTGCATGGGGTCATTTATTGGAATATTTATGAAATGTAATGAAATAAATAGCGTGTGTGTGTGTGTGTGGTGTAGCTGCTGGCATAGGGCCTCCAGATATAAACAGTGCTCTGTCAGAGGGCTTTTTGAGTGGGGTGGGGAGCGGTGGTGTGTGTGTGTGTGTGTGTGTGTGTGTGTGTGTGTGTGTGTGTGTGTGTGTGTGTGTGTGTGTGTGTGTGTGTGTGTGTGTGTGTGTGTGTGTGTGTGTGTGTGTGTGTGTGTGTGTGTGTGTGTGTGTGTGTGTGTGTGTGTGTGTGTACATGCTAGCCCACTCAGTCCCATGTCAAGAGTCTCATGTATGTGCAGTATTTGCTCCGTCAGTCTGCACTCTGACCCCACGTTGAAAGGTTGAATTCCATCGTATCGGCTTGTGTTCTGAAAATCACATGATGTCACCCACATGGAATTGATGACAAAATGAGGGATTACCATTGAACGATAATGACATTTGACCCCCAAATCATTGCTAATTGAACAAAGATGTAATCGCATAAGGGTCTCCTAGCCAGAGCGTCCAATCAAATCAATCACATTGTGGGGTCATGGCGTCCCATTTGATCTAGTCTTCAATATGTGAGAGAGGTTGACAATTTGCCCTCAGTTTGCCATCTCTTGCTATGGTTCCTGTGAGAAGAACACAGAGAGAACCCAGTGGTCCCAGGTCTCAGACGGACAGACGGACGGACGGACGGACGGACGGACGGACGGACGGACGGACGGACGGACGGACGGACGGACGGACGGACGGACGGACGGACGGACAGACAGACAGACAGACAGACAGACAGACAGACAGACAGACGCTGGGTCAGACAGACAGACAGGGAGGTTAATGCTGGGTCAGACAGACAGACAGGGAGGTTAATGCTGGGTCAGACAGACAGACAGGGAGGTTAATGCTGGGTCAGACAGACAGACAGGGAGGTTAATGCTGGGTCAGACAGACAGACAGGGAGGGAGGCAGCAGGTACATGGTGCTTTACTGAGATGTGTGCGTTGCCAGGGCGATTCATCTCTCTGCCACCCTCGCCAACTGGACTCAGCCTGACCCCGACTTTGAAGCCCAGAACATGATGCTAGGTGCTGTTCCAGTCTGTTGGCAATCCCGTAACACACACACACACACACACACACACACACACACACACACACACACACACACACACACACACACACACACACACACACACACACACACACACACACACACACTCTGAGTGGTCTGATTCACAGGGCAGTGGTCGGGGGGGGGGGCGTGTCTTTCCCAGCGTGGGCCGATATTCATCGCCGCCCCGTCAGAACCAGCACCCCTGTGACAGAACACAGGAAGAAGCACATTGGGTATTTATGGATCCCTGACCTCCTTCCCGACCTGATTCCCGTAGGCGTGAGGAATGTTGGGGTCGTTGTCGCTGGTGTTGGTGCTGCGCCCGACCCGTCTCTGAGACACAATATCACTGGGCATCAATGAAACCAAACGGACTGACATGAGGAGGAACGACCTCAACTCTTTGTTTCCCAATGCAAAGCTTTTCACTCTGGTGCTCTCATGTATATGACCCACAGTACTGATAGAAGACTGTGGCAGTACAGATGGTGCTGTGTGGATGGTGCTGTGTGGATGGTGCTGGGTGGATGGGGCTGTGTGGATGGTGCTGGGTGGATGGGGCTGTGTGGATGGTGCTGTGTAGATGGTGCTGTGTGGATGGGGCTGTGTGGATGGTGCTGTGTGGATGGGGCTGTGTGGATGGGGCTGTGTGGATGGTGCTGTGTGGATGGGGCTGTGTGGATGGTGCTGTGTGGATGGTGCTGTGTGGATGGGGCTGTGTGGATGGTGCTGTGTAGATGGTGCTGTGTGGATGGGGCTGTGTGGATGGTGCTGTGTGGATGGGGCTGTGTGGATGGGGCTGTGTGGATGGTGCTGTGTGGATGGGGCTGTGTGGATGGGGCTGTGTGGATGGTGCTGTGTGGATGGTGCTGTGTGGATGGTGCTGTGTGGATGGGGCTGTGTGGATGGTGCTGTGTGGATGGGGCTGTGTGGATGGTGCTGTGTGGATGGGGCTGTGTGGATGGTGCTGTGTGGATGGGGCTG
>NW_025747394.1:0-5000 GCF_021184085.1 Oncorhynchus gorbuscha | reverse complement strand
TTGACTGGCCTGCACAGAGCCCTGACCTCAACCCCATCGAACACCTTTGGGATGAATTGGAACGCTGACTGTGAGTCAGGCCGAACCGCCCAACATCAGTGTCCGACCTCACTAATGCTCTTGTGGCTGAATGGAAGCAAGACCCAGCAGCAATGTTCCAACGTCTAGTGGAAACTCTTCCCAGAAGAGTGGAGGCTGTTATAGCAGCGAAGAGGGGGGGACCAACTCCATATGAATGAGCTTAGAATGAGATGTTCGACGAGCAAGTGTCCACATACTATTGGTAGTGTAGTTTAGTTTATCAATCGGAAGAAGAAGAAGAAGAAAGAAGATGTGTAGTTAAAAAGAAGAACAGGACAGATTTATTAAATATAAAAGTTGATGTATATTCACATATTTTATCCCTTAAAACGAATATTAGTGATAGCAGCTGGTCTGGTTTATCTCTTCATAGGAATAGAGATGTTTGGTTCTATAAAACCATTTGTTTCATTAGCCTTTCTCCTTTGCATTGTGGGTACACATGCTACCCTACCGTTGACCGAGGAAGGCTTGTTGTGACAGTTGTCAAGAAGAGTTTTATACTGGACATCTGGGGAGAAGAGATCTTAGTGGTCAGATAGAGGAATGTGACACACTTTCACAGCCAATCAGATGAGCTCATTAAGTTATTTGTTTGTTTACATTCGCAGCTCGCTCAAACAGGGGAGAGAGAGAGAGACTGGGAGAGAGACTGGGAGAGAGACTGGGAGAGAGACTGG
This sequence comes from Oncorhynchus gorbuscha, assembly GCF_021184085.1. Lineage (NCBI taxonomy): Eukaryota > Metazoa > Chordata > Actinopteri > Salmoniformes > Salmonidae > Oncorhynchus > Oncorhynchus gorbuscha. Next base: position 4,239 of record NW_025747394.1, on the reverse strand, counting down.
GAGAGAGACTGGGAGAGAGAAAGAGACTGGGAGAGAGACTGGGAGAGAGACTGGGAGAGAGACTGGGAGAGAGAGAGAGACTGGGAGAGAGACTGGGAGAGAGACTGGGAGAGAGAGAGAGACTGGGAGAGAGACTGGGAGAGAGACTGGGAGAGAGAGAGAGACTGGGAGAGAGACTGGGAGAGAGACTGGGAGAGAGACTGGGAGAGAGAGAGAGACTGGGAGAGAGACTGGGAGAGAGACTGGGAGAGAGACTGGGAGAGAGACTGGGAGAGAGAGAGAGACTGGGAGAGAGACTGGGAGAGAGACTGGGAGAGAGAGACTGGGAGAGAGACTGGGAGAGAGACTGGGAGAGAGACTAGGAGCAGACCGAGAGAGACTGGGAGAGAGACTGGGAGAGAGACTGGGAGAGAGACTGGGAGAGAGAGACTGGGAGAGAGACTGGGAGAGAGACTGGGAGAGAGACTAGGAGCAGACCGAGAGAGACTGGGAGAGAGACTGGGAGAGAGACTGGGAGAGAGACTGGGAGAGAGAGACTGGGAGAGAGAGACTGGGAGAGAGACTGGGAGAGAGACTGGGAGAGAGACTGGGAGAGAGTCTGGGAGAGAGACTAGGAGCAGACCGAGAGAGAGAGAGAGACCGAGAGAGAGAGAGACTGGGAGAGAGACTGGGAGAGAGACTGGGAGAGAGACTGGGAGAGAGTCTGGGAGAGAGACTGGGAGAGAGACTGGGAGAGAGACTAGGAGCAGACAGAGAGAGACTGGGAGAGAGACTGGGAGAGAGACTGGGAGAGACTAGGAGCAGACAGAGAGAGACTGGGAGAGAGACTGGGAGACAGACAGAGAGAGACTAGGAGACAGACAGAGAGAGCGAGAGAGAGAGAGAGAGAGAGAGAGAGAGAGAGAGAGAGAGAGAGAGAGAGAGAGAGAGAGAGAGAGAGAGAGAGAGAGAGAGAGAGAGAGAGAGAGAGAGAGAGAGAGAGAGAGAGACAGACAGACAGACAGACAGACAGACAGACAGACAGACAGACAGACAGACAGACAGACAGACAGACAGACAGACAGACAGACAGACAGACAGACAGACAGACAGACAGACAGACAGACAGCTAGAGAGAGTTGAGTACACATCTGCCTCTAAGCCTGAATTCCAACATGTTTGGGCAATGTCCACATCCGATGTTCTGCTGCCTGTGATCCTGTCTGTGTGTTCCTCATCTCTGGCTTGACAGACTACGGAACTCTGGGTGAAGATTTAACACCCAGTTTGTTCATGTACAGACAGGAGATTAGATTATGTACTAACACAGTCCAGAGATGTTGTTTCCTAGGGGATCAGCGATAGGATATTTGTGCGTTAGAATTTATACCTATATAAGTATTTTATTTGTGGATGGACAGTGACAGTCAGAAGCTAGGGAGAGACAGATATATATATTTTATATTTTATTTATTTTTTGTTTATTATCTATTTCACTTGATTTGTCATGTTTCCCATGCCAATAGAACCCTTGAATTGAATTGAAATGAATTGAATTGAATTGACAGATATTGAGGGGGACAGAGAGTAGGGGCCGAGGTGGGATTCGTAACCCTGTCACCGGTGGGTTTATGTGGTCCAGATTTGGCTGCGTTAACACCACACCACAGCAGAGTATTCTGTATGATCTGTGTGCGTTAGGATAGTATATTGTATTCTATTGTAGTCTATTGTAGTCTACTGTAGTCTATTGTATTATATTGTAGTATATTGTATTAACTTGTAGTACATTGTAGTATATTGTATTATATTGTAGTATATTGTATTATATTGTATTATATTGTATTCTATTGTAGTATATTGTATTATATTGTAGTCTATTGTATTATATTGTAGTATATTGTATTATATTGTATTATATTGTATTCTATTGTAGTCTATTGTAGTCTATTGTATTCTATTGTAGTCTAGTGTATTATATTGTAGTCTATTGTAGTCTATTGTATTATATTGCCTATTGTATTATATTGTAGTCTATTGTATTCTATTGTAGTCTATTGTATTATATTGTATTATATTGTAGTCTATTGTAGTCTATTGTATTCTATTGTAGTCTATTGTAGTCTATTGTATTATATTGTAGTATATTGTATTATATTGTATTATATTGTAGTACATTGTATTATATTGTATTATATTGTAGTATATTGTATTATATTGTATTCTATTGTAGTATATTGTATTATATTGTAGTCTATTGTATTATATTGTAGTATATTGTATTATATTGTATTATATTGTAGTCTATTGTATTATATTGTATTCTATTGTAGTCTATTGTATTATATTGTATTATATTGTATTATATTGTAGTCTATTGTAGTCTATTGTAGTCTATTGTATTCTATTGTAGTCTATTGTAGTCGATTGTATTCTATTGTATTCGATTGTATTCTATTGTAGTCTATTGTAGTCTATTGTAGTCTATTGTATTCTATTGTAGTCTATTGTAGTATATTGTAGTCTATTGTAGTATATTGTATTCTATTGTCTATTGTATTCTATTGTAGTCTATTGTATTATATTGTATTCTATTGTATTATATTGTAGTATATTGTATTCTATTGTATTATATTGTAGTATATTGTATTATATTGTATTATATTGTAGTATATTGTATTATATTGTAGTCTATTGTATTCTATTGTAGTCTATTGTATTATATTGTATTATATTGTATTCTATTGTATTATATTGTAGTATATTGTATTCTATTGTATTATATTGTAGTATATTGTATTCTATTGTGGTCTATTGTATTCTATTGTAGTCTATTGTAGTCTATTGTAGTCTATTGTATTATATTGTATTTCATCTTAATGATGACACATTACAGTAGGCCCATGCTGTGTTAGTTCTGCCTCAGCACTCTGACACTAAGATTACTATCCACGCAAAACGTTATGTTTGGCGTAAAAGCAACACAGCTCATCACTCTGAACACACCATCCCCACTGTCAAACATGGTGGTGGCAGCATCATGGTTTGGGCCTGCTTTTCTTCAGCAGGGACAGGGAAGATGGTTAAAATTGATGGGAAGATGGATGGAGCCAAATACAGGACCATTCTGGAAGAAAACCTGATGGAGTCTGCAAAAGACCTGAGACTGGGACGGAGATTTGTCTTCCAACAAGACAATGATCCAAAACATAAAGCAAAATCTACAATGGAATGGTTCAAAAATAAACATATCCAGGTGTTAGAATGGCCAAGTCAAAGTCCAGACCTGAATCCAATCGAGAATCTGTGGAAAGAACTGAAAACTGCTGTTCACAAATGCTCTCCATCCAACCTCACTGAGCTCGAGCTGTTTTGCAAGGAGGAATGGGAAAAAATGTCAGTCTCTCGATGTGCAAAACTGATAGAGACATACCCCAAGCGACTTACAGCTGTAATCGCAGCAAAAGGTGGCGCTACAAAGTATTAACTTTAGGGGGCTGAATAATTTTGCACGCCCAATTTTTCAGTTTTTGATTTGTTAAAAAAGTTAGAAATATCCAATAAATGTCATTCCACTTCATGATTGTGTCCCACTTGTATAAATACACAGTCTCCCCTACAGCTATAAACTATATAAATACACAGTCTACAGACTATATAAATACACAGTCTACCCTACAGCTACAGGCAATATAAATACACAGTCTACAGACTATATAAATACACAGTCTCCCCTACAGCTATAAACTATATAAATACACAGTCTACAGACTATATAAATACACAGTCTACAGGCTATATAAATACACAGTCTACAGACTATATAAATACACAGCTACAGACTATATAAATACACAGTCTACCCTACAGCTACAGACTATATAAATACACAGTCTACAGGCTATATAAATACACAGTCTACAGGCTATATAAATACACAGCTACAGACTATATAAATACACAGTCTACCCTACAGCTACAGACTATATAAATACACAGTCTACAGGCTATATAAATACACAGTCTACAGACTATATAAATACACAGTCTACAGGCTATATAAATACACAGTCTACAGACTATATAAATACACAGTCTACAGACTATATAAATACACAGTCTACAGGCTATATAAATACACAGCTACAGACTATATAAATACACAGTCTACCCTACAGCTACAGACTATATAAATACACAGTCTACAGGCTATATAAATACACAGTCTACAGGCTATATAAATACACAGCTACAGACTAT
>NW_025747393.1:0-58459 GCF_021184085.1 Oncorhynchus gorbuscha | reverse complement strand
TGTGTCAGTAGACTGTGTGTAACTCTCCTCTGCTCTTCATCATCAGAGAGTCATCAGACTGGGGAATACACAGTACATCTCTCTTTCTCTTTTTCTTACGCACACGCCCACACGCAAATCTTAAATCTCTCCAACCGACAATAATTACAACAACAACAGACGGATTTACATTTACATTTTACATTTAAGTCATTTAGCAGACGCTCTTATCCAGAGCGACTTACAAATTGATTTTTGATTTAGCATGTTACCCCCACTTCCATAACATTCCCCAGCTTTCCCCTCCGTTCCGCATTGCTCCTTTTTCTGTCGTGACAGGGCTGACAGCGATTGATTACCTCTTCTTCCGACAATTCTGATTCGGAGCTGGGGGCGTCTCTGGCTAAAATTAGGGGTTGGCTCAATCAACAGTCTAATTTGGAGCTGGAGTATGTGTGGTGAGGGGAGGAATAGGGGAGTAGGAGAACAAGTTGTGTGTGTTTGTGGGAGGAATAGGGGAGTAGGGGAACAGGTTGTGTGTGTTTGTGGGAGGAATAGGGGAGTAGGGGAACAGGTTGTTTGTGTTTGTGGGAGGAATAGGGGAGTAGGGGAACAGGTTGTGTGTGTTTGTGGGAGGAATAGGGGAGTAGGAGAACAAGTTGTGTGTGTTTGTGGGAGGAATAGGGAGTAGGGAACAGGTTGTGTGTGTTTGTGGGAGGAATAGGGAGTAGGGGAACAGGTTGTGTGTGTGTGATGAGGGGAGGAATAGGGGAGAAGGGGAACAGGTTGTGTGTGTGTGTCACGCCTTGGTCATTGTATTTTGTGTTTTTGTTATATGTTTGGGTAGGCCAGGGTGTGACATGGGTTTATATGTTGTTTTTCGTATTGGGGTTTGGATTATTTGGGATCGCGGCTGATTAGGGGTGTGTTATAGGTTTGGCTGCCTGAGGCGATTCCTAATCAGTCAGGTGATTCTCGTTGTCTTGGATTGGGAACCGTATTTAGGCAGCCTTAGTTTCGCTTTGTATTTTGTGTGTGATTGTTCCTGTCTCTGTGTTGTAGTCACCAGATAGGCTGTAATTAGTTTCTCGTTCCGTTCTGTTGTTTTTGTATTTAGTATCAGTTATTTCATGTACTGCGTTTTCTTTCATTAAAGTCATGAGTAACCAACACGCTGCATTTCGGTCCGACTCTCTTTCTTCAACAGACGAACGCCGTTACAGAATCACCCAAGACTCACGGACCGAGCAGTGTGTAAACTGGCAGGAGCGAAAGGAGGACGTTATGGACGGTAGAGGCATGGAGTATACGACGTGGGAAGAAATCGACAGGTGGGCGGCCGACCCAGAGAGAGTGCAGGAGCCCACCTGGGATTCGCTTCAGCAGTGCGAAGAGGGCTATAGGCGAATGGAGTCAATAAAAAAGAGAAGACGGCGCAGAGAGAGAGTGGCTGAGTCAGGGTTCAGACCTGAGCCAACTCTCCCTGTTAATCGTGAAGAGCAGTTGCAGTGGGAGAGGCTGCACCACTTGGAGAATTGGACATGGGAGGTGGAATTAGACGGTAAAGGACCCTGGGCTCAGCCTGGAGAATATCGCCGTCCCAAGGAAGGAATAGAAGCGGATAAAGCGGAGAGGCGCTGGTATGAGGAGGCAGCAAGGCGACGCGGTTGGAAGCCTGAAAAGCAGCCCCAAAAAATTATTGGGAGGGGGGCTAGAAGGGAGTATGGTTATGCCAGGTAGGAGACCTGCGCAAACTCCCTGTGCTCACCGTTGGGATAGAGAGACCGGGCAGGCACCGTGTTATGCTATGGAGCGCACAGTGTTTCCAGTGCGGGTACATAGCCAGGTGCGGCACATACCAGCCCTTCCTATTGGCCGGGCTAGAGTGGGCATCGAGCCAGGTAAGCTTGGGCAGGCTCGGTGCTCAAGAGCTCCAGTGTGCCTGCACGGTCCGGTCTATCCAGAGCCACCTCCACACACCAGTCCTCCGGTAGCAGCTCCCCGCTCCAGGCTTCCTGTGCGTGTCCTCGATCCAGTACCACCAGTTCCAGCACCACGCACCAGGCCTCCAGTGCGCCTCGCCTGTTCAGCGCAGCCAGCGCTTTTCTCCTCTCCTGCGCTGTCGGAGTCTCCCGCCTGTTTAGGGCAGCCAGAGCCTTTCTCCTCTCCTGCGCTGCCGGAGTCTCCCGTCTGCCCAGCGCCGCCAGTGTTCCCAGTCTGCACAGCTCCACCAGTGCTCCCAGTCTGCCCAGCGCCGCCAGTGCTCCCAGTCTGCCCAGCGCCGCCAGTGCTCCCAGTCTGCCCAGCGCCGCCAGTGCTCCCAGTCTGCCCAGCGCCACCAGTGCTCCCAGTCTGCCCAGCGCCACCAGTGCCTCCAGTCAGCCCAGCGCCGCCAGACAACCAGTCTGCCCAGCGCCGACAGTGCTCCCAGTCTGCCCAGCGCCGCCAGTGCTCCCAGTCTGCCCAGCGCCGCCAGTGCTCCCAGTCTGCCAGATCTGCCAGACAACCAGTCTCTTCCAGATCTGCCAGACAACCAGTCTCTTCCAGATCTGCCAGATAACCAGTCTCTTCCAGATCTGCCAGACAACCAGTCTCTTCCAGATCTGCCAGACAACCAGTCTCTTCCAGATCTGCCAGACAACCAGTCTCTTCCAGATCTGCCCGACAACCAGTCTCTTCCAGATCTGCCAGACAACCAGTCTCTTCCAGATCTGCCAGGCAACCAGTCTCTTCCAGATCTGCCAGACAACCAGAATCTTCCAGATCTGCTTGTCAACCTGAATCTTCCAGTTCCGCCAGCCAGCCAGGATTTACCGGAGCCTACTACCTGCCTGAGCTTCATCTCAGTACTGGGCTTCCTCTCAGTACTGGGCTTCCTCTCAGTACTGGGCTTCCTCTCAGTACTGGGCTGCTTCTGTCCCGAGCTGCCCCTCTGTCCCGAGCTGCCCCTCTGTCCCGAGATGCCCCTCTGTCCCGAGATGCCCCTCTGTCACGAGCTGCCCCTCAGTCACGAGCTGCTCCTCAGTTATGTGGGGATCTGGGTGAGGACTATTAGGCCATGGTCGGCGGAGAGGGTGGATTATCCCAGGACGCGAAGGGGAGGAACAAGGACATTAATGGAGTGGGGTCCACGTCCCGAGCCAGAACCGCCACCATGGACAGACGCCCACCGGACCCTCCCTATGCTGTGAGGTGCGTCCGGGAGTCCACACCTTAGGGGGGGGGGGGGTTCTGTCACGCCTTGGTCATTGTATTTTGTGTTTTTGTTATATGTTTGGGTAGGCCAGGGTGTGACATGGGTTTATATGTTGTTTTTTGTATTGGGGTTTGGATTATTTGGGATCGCGGCTGATTAGGGGTGTGTTATAGGTTTGGCTGCCTGAGGCGATTCCTAATCAGTCAGGTGATTCGTTGTCTTGGATTGGGAACCGTATTTAGGCAGCCTTAGTTTCGCTTTGTATTTCGTGGGTGATTGTTCCTGTCTCTGTGTTGTAGTCACCAGATAGGCTGTAATTAGTTTCTCGTTCCGTTCTGTTGTTTTTGTATTTAGTATCAGTTATTTAATGTACTGCGTTTTCTTTCATTAAAGTCATGAGTAACTAACACGCTGCATTTAGGTCCGACTCTCTTTCTTCAACAGACGAACGCCATTACAGTGTGTGGGAATAGGGGAGTAGGGGAACAGGTTATGTGTGTGGGGGAATAGGGAGTAGGGGAACAGGTAGTGTGTGTGGGGGAATAGGGGAGTAGGGGAACAGTTAGTGTGTAGGGGGAATAGGGGAGTATGGGAACAGGTAGTGTGTGTGGGGGAATAGGGGAGTAGGGGAACAGTTAGTGTGTGTGGGAGAATAGGGGAAAGGTTAGTGTGTGTGGGGAATAGGGGAGTAGGGGAACAGTTAGCATGTGTGGGGGAGTAGGGGAACAGTTAGTGTGTGTGCGGGAATAGGGGAGTAGGGGAACGGTTAGTGTGTGAGGGGGAATAGGGGAGTAGGGGAACAGTTAGTGTGTGTGGGGGAATAGGGGAGTAGGGGAACAGTTAGTGTGTGTGGGAGAATAGGGGAGTAGGGAACAGTTAGTGTGTGTGGGAGAATAGGCGAGTAGGGGAACAGTTAGTGTGTGTGGGAGAATAGGGGAGTAGGGGAACAGTTAGTGTGTGTGGGAGAATAGGGGAGTAGGTGAACAGTTAGTGTGTGTGGGAGAATAGAGGAGTAGGGGAACAGTTAGTGTGTGTGGGAGAATAGGGGAGTAGGGGAACAGTTAGTGTGTGTGGGGAGAATAGGGGAGTAGGGGAACAGTTAGTATGTGTGGGAGAATAGGGGAGTAGGGGAACAGTTAGTGTGTGTGGGAGAATAGGGGAGTAGGGGAACAGTTAGTGTGTGTGGGAGAATAGGGAGTAGGGAACAGTTAGTGTGTGTGGGAGAATAGGGGAGTAGGGGGAACAGTTAGTGTGTGTGGGAGAATAGGGAGTAGGGGCACAGTTAGTGTGTGTGGGAGAATAGGGGAGTAGGGGAACAGTTAGTGTGTGTGGGAGAATAGGGGAGTAGGGGAACAGTTAGTGTGTGTGGGAGAATAGGGGAGTAGGGGCACAGTTAGTGTGTGTGGGAGAATAGGGGAGTAGGGGAACAGCTAGTGTGTGTGGGAGAATAGGGAGTAGGTGAACAGTTAGTGTGTGTGGGAGAATAGAGGAGTAGGGGAACAGTTAGTGTGTGTGGGAGAATAGGGGAGTAGGGGAACAGTTAGTGTGTGTGGGAGAATAGGGAGTAGAGGAACAGTTAGTATGTGTGGGAGAATAGGGAGTAGGGGAACAGTTAGTGTGTGTGGGAGAATAGGGAGTAGGGGAACAGTTAGTGTGTGTGGGAGAATAGGGGAGTAGGGGAACAGTTAGTGTGTGTGGGAGAATAGGGAGTAGGGGAACAGTTAGTGTGTGTGGGAGAATAGGGGAGTAGGGGAACAGTTAGTGTGTGTGGGAGAATAGGGGAGTAGGGGAACAGTTAGTGTGTGTGGGAGAATAGGGGAGTAGGGGAACAGTTAGTGTGTGTGGGAGAATAGGGTTGAGTAGGGGAACTGTTAGTGTGTGTGGGAGAATAGAGGAGTAGGGGAACAGTTAGTGTGTGTGGGAGAATAGGGGAGTAGGGGAACAGTTAGTGTGTGGGGGAATAGGGGAGTAGGGGAACAGTTAGTGTGTGTGGGAGAATAGGGGAGTAGGGGAACAGTTAGTGTGTGTGGGAGAATAGGGGAGTAGGGGAACAGTTAGTGTGTGTGGGAGAATAGGGGAGTAGGGGAACAGTTAGTGTGTGTGGAAGAATAGGGAGTAGGGGAACAGTTAGTGTGGGTGGGGGTATAGGGGAGTAGGGGAACAGTTAGTGTGGGTGGGGGTATAGGGGAGTAGGGGAACAGTTAGTGTGTGTGGGTGGAGAGGGGAGTACGGGAACAGTTAGTGTGTGTGGGGGTAGAGGGGAGTAGGGGAACGGTTAGTGTGTGTGGGGGGAGATGGGAGTAGGGGAACAGTTAGTGTGTGTGGGGGAAGAGGGAGTACGGGAACAGTTAGTGTGTGTGGGGGAAGAGGGGAGTAGGGGAACAGTTAGTGTGTGTGGGGAAGAGGGGAGTAGGGGAACAGTTAGTGTCTGTGGGAGAATAGGGGAGTAGGGGAACAGTTAGTGTGTGTGGGAGAATAGGGGAGTAGGGGAACAGTTAGTGTGTGTGGGAGAATAGGGAGTAGGGGAACAGTTAGTGTGTGTGGGAGAATAGGGGAGTAGGGGAACAGTTAGTGTGTGTGGGAGAATAGGGGAGTAGGGGAACAGTTAGTGTGTGTGGGGGAATAGGGGAGTAGGGGAACAGTTAGTGTGTGTGGGAGAATAGGGAGTAGGGGAACAGTTAGTGTGTGTGGGAGAATAGGGGAGTAGGGGAACAGTTAGTGTGTGTGGGAGAATAGGGGAGTAGGGGAACAGTTAGTGTGTGTGGGAGAATAGGGGGAGTAGGGGAACAGTTAGTGTGAGTGGGGGTATAGGGGAGTAGGGGAACAGTTAGTGTGTGTGGGGGAGAGGGGAGTACGGGAACAGTTAGTGTGTGTGGGGAGAGGGGAGTAGGGGAACGGTTAGTGTGTGTGGGGGGGAGAGGGGAGTAGGGGAACAGTTAGTGTGTGTGGGGGAGAGAGGGAGTACGGGAACAGTTAGTGTGTGTGGGGAAGAGGGGAGTAGGGGAACAGTTAGTGTGTGTGGGGGAAGAGGGGAGTAGGGGAACAGTTAGTGTGTGTGGGGGAAGAGGGGAGTAAGGGAACAGTTAGTGTGTGTGGGGGAAGAGGGGAGTAGGGGAACAGTTAGTGTGTGTGGGGGAAGAGGGAGTACGGGAACAGTTAGTGTGTGTGGGGGAAGAGGGGAGTAGGGGAACAGGTTGTGTGTGTGGGGGGAGGGGAGTAGGGGAACAGTTAGTGTGTGTGGCGGGAGAGGGGAGTACGGGAACAGTTAGTGTGTGTGGGGGAAGAGGGAGTACGGGAACAGTTAGTGTGTGTGGGGGGGAGAGGGGAGTAGGGGAACAGTTAGTGTGTGTGGGGGCAGAGGGGAGTACGGGAACAGTTAGTGTATTGGGGAAGAGGGGAGTACGGGAACAGTTAGTGTGTGTGGGGGAAGAGGGGAGTAGGGGAACAGTTAGTGTGTGTGGGGGAAGAGGGGAGTAGGGGAACAGTTAGTGTGTGTGGGGGAAGAGGGGAGTACGGGAACAGTTAGTGTGTGTGGGGGAAGAGGGGAGTAGGGGAACAGTTAGTGTGTGTGGGGGAAGAGGGGATTAGGGGAACAGTTAGTGTGTGTGGGGGAAGAGGGGAGTAGGGGAACAGGTTGTGTGTGTGGTGAAGTAGGGGAACAGTTAGTGTGTGTGTGGGGGACAGGGTGTAGTGGAGGCTTCTGAGTGCTGGGGCAGATCAGTAGCTGAATCCCGTGGGACTTCCTGTTCCTGTGGGACACTGGCTCTGATTACTGTCACTGACCAGAGAGTGTGTTCCCTCCCATCTTTTGTTTGCTTTCTTCCAGTCCCTCAAAAGTCGAGGTTGATGTACTCAGAAGCACCTTTCATACCTATTTTTACTCAATCCCTACTGAGAAGCACTCCCCACCCACCACCACCACCCAGTTTTCCCAGCTTGACCTCTGACCTCCTCAGACTCTGGTTATTAGGTTCTTTATCAGTGCCACGCCCCCCCCCCTTCTCGCAGGCCTTCTCGCATTGCATGTAAACCAAGACAGGCTTTAGTTGGAAACAAATGCAGTCTAAAAGGCCTTTCGAATGGTGGAGGTACAGCAGGGTGGGGTGGCTAGTTGGTTCCAGTTTCATTTGGAGGGGGAGGTTGGGGGTAGTCTGTGTGATTGGTGTGATGATGAGTGTGTACACGAGTGTGTGTGTGTGTGCGAGTGAGAGAGAGATAAGGGAGACAGTAAGGGGTGAAAACCATAAGAAAAGTTGGGTGGCATATAGCTTAGTGCATGGCATGGGGCTAGTCTGGGCTTGACTAGAAACCAGAGAGCATGAAAAGATGTAGGCAGGTCAAGGGAGGTCAGAGGGTGCAGGTGAACTCTAGGAATTCTCTCTCTCTCTCTCTCTCTCTCTCTCTCTCTCTCTCTCTCTCTCTCTCTCTCTCTCTCTCTCTCTCTCTCTCTCTCTCTCTCTCTCTCTCTCTCTCTCTCTCTCTCTCTCTCTCTCTCTCTCTCTGTTGGTGGGAGCCACTAGCTTCATTCAGTAATAATCATAAAAATATGCAGGTTGTGGAGCAACCCATCCCTATGTCACTGTGCCCTTCTCTCTTCCTCCCTCTCCTCAATCTCTCCCTCACTCCTATCTGTCTTCTCTGTCCTCCTATCTCCTTCTCTCCCATTCTCACTCCTCTTCGTTCAAAGACGAGGAGGAGAGGAGGAGCTGCTGTCCTTGAGACTGAAGCCACAGAGATGCCCCTGTTTCTCAGCTGACACATACACACACACAAACATTTGACATGTATCTAACCCTTCATTTCTGGCACTAAACAGTCTCCATATATACTTCCATAGATTTAAACTGGTTCCGGGTACCTTCAGACATGTCTTCTGAGGCCTGTAGGCATCCTAGAGCAAATCAACTGACATGTACAGTATGTGTTCGTTAGAGTCTCACCTTTCCACAGAGGTGTGTAGCCCAAACGGTTCAGACACTACAGATAGAAGTTGACAGATTGGCTGTACCGACTTCAGATGAGTCACAAGAGACATTGTTGGGGTTGGAGAGCAAAGGAAAAACACTGTAGTGTTCGTGAGAGTCTCATCTTTCATAAGTTTTGTCGGCTAAACCAATTGGACACTACAGACTATTTTGTGAGAAGAACATTTACGGCAGATGCAGAAGTGCGACATAGGGGCACGGACATGGACTTTAGGGGGTTTATAACACTTAATTACGAAGCATTTGAGAAAAAATTTAACTGGTGGAATTTGGGAAAATGTATCCTTTCAGAGTATTCTTCTTTCTATGTCAGGGTCAATAAATGCTTTTCTACTAAAAGTCATTGACCTTACAATTCCCTTTGAATTAAACATTATTTTAACTATACAGCATTGGTAGTATTTATTTTCTCACATTTTGGTCATATAGTTTTTCAAAAAGGACCGTCCTCCTTCATAGTCACAAACCTTTCGGTTTCACCTCTGAACCTATTCTCCTCTGTAAAGCCTCCTCTGAATTCGTTCTCCCCTGTAAAGCCTCCTCTGAATACGTTCTCCTCTGTAAAGCCTCCTCTGAATACGTTCTCCTCTGTAAAGCCTCCTCTGAATTCGTTCTCCCCTGTAAAGCCTCCTCTGAATACGTTCTCCTCTGTAAAGCCTCCTCTGAATTCGTTCTCCCCTGTAAAGCCTCCTCTGAATCCGTTCTCCTCTGTAAAGCCTCAGCTGAATCCGTTCTCCCCTGTAAAGCTTCCCCTGAATCCGTGCTCCTCTGTAAAGCCTCCTCTCAATCCGTTCTCTTCTGTCCAGCCTCCTCTGAACCTGTCCTCCTCTGAACCTGTTCTCCTCTATCCACCCTCCTCTGAACCCGTTCTCCTCTGTCCAGCCTCCTCTGAATCCGTTCTGCTCTGTCCAGCCTCCTCTGAACCCGTTCTCCTCTGTCCAACCTCCTCTGAACCCGTTCTCCTCTGTCCAGCCTCCTGTGAACCTGTTCTCCTCTGTCCAGCCTCCTCTGAACCAGTTCTCCTCTGTCCAGCCTCCTCTGAACCTGTTCCACTCTGTAAAGCCTCCTCTGAACCCATTCCCCTCTGTCCCGAGATGCCCCTCTGTCACGAGCTGCCCCTCAGTCACGAGCTGCTCCTCAGTTATGTGGGGATCTGGGTGAGGACTATTAGGCCATGGTCGGCGGAGAGGGTGGATTATCCCAGGACGCGAAGGGGAGGAACAAGGACATTAATGGAGTGGGGTCCACGTCCCGAGCCAGAACCGCCACCATGGACAGACGCCCACCCGGACCCTCCCTATGCTCGTGAGGTGCGTCCGGGAGTCCACACCTTAGGGGGGGGGGGGGGGGGGTTCTGTCACGCCTTGGTCATTGTATTTTGTGTTTTTGTTATATGTTTGGGTAGGCCAGGGTGTGACATGGGTTTATATGTTGTTTTTTTGTATTGGGGTTTGGATTATTTGGGATCGCGGCTGATTAGGGGTGTGTTATAGGTTTGGCTGCCTGAGGCGATTCCTAATCAGTCAGGTGATTCTCGTTGTCTTGGATTGGGAACCGTATTTAGGCAGCCTTAGTTTCGCTTTGTATTTCGTGGGTGATTGTTCCTGTCTCTGTGTTGTAGTCACCAGATAGGCTGTAATTAGTTTCTCGTTCCGTTCTGTTGTTTTTGTATTTAGTATCAGTTATTTAATGTACTGCGTTTTCTTTCATTAAAGTCATGAGTAACTAACACGCTGCATTTCGGTCCGACTCTCTTTCTTCAACAGACGAACGCCATTACAGTGTGTGGGAATAGGGGAGTAGGGGAACAGGTTATGTGTGTGGGGGAATAGGGGAGTAGGGGAACAGGTAGTGTGTGTGGGGGAATAGGGGAGTAGGGGAACAGTTAGTGTGTAGGGGGGAATAGGGGAGTATGGGAACAGGTAGTGTGTGTGGGGGAATAGGGGAGTAGGGGAACAGTTAGTGTGTGTGGGAGAATAGGGGAAAGGTTAGTGTGTGTGGGGGAATAGGGGAGTAGGGGAACAGTTAGCATGTGTGGGGGAGTAGGGGAACAGTTAGTGTGTGTGCGGGAATAGGGGAGTAGGGGAACGGTTAGTGTGTGAGGGGGAATAGGGGAGTAGGGGAACAGTTAGTGTGTGTGGGGGAATAGGGGAGTAGGGGAACAGTTAGTGTGTGTGGGAGAATAGGGGAGTAGGGGAACAGTTAGTGTGTGTGGGAGAATAGGCGAGTAGGGGAACAGTTAGTGTGTGTGGGAGAATAGGGGAGTAGGGGAACAGTTAGTGTGTGTGGGAGAATAGGGGAGTAGGTGAACAGTTAGTGTGTGTGGGAGAATAGAGGAGTAGGGGAACAGTTAGTGTGTGTGGGAGAATAGGGGAGTAGGGGAACAGTTAGTGTGTGTGGGAGAATAGGGGAGTAGGGGAACAGTTAGTATGTGTGGGAGAATAGGGGAGTAGGGGAACAGTTAGTGTGTGTGGGAGAATAGGGGAGTAGGGGAACAGTTAGTGTGTGTGGGAGAATAGGGGAGTAGGGGAACAGTTAGTGTGTGTGGGAGAATAGGGGAGTAGGGGAACAGTTAGTGTGTGTGGGAGAATAGGGGAGTAGGGGCACAGTTAGTGTGTGTGGGAGAATAGGGGAGTAGGGGAACAGTTAGTGTGTGTGGGAGAATAGGGGAGTAGGGGAACAGTTAGTGTGTGTGGGAGAATAGGGGAGTAGGGGCACAGTTAGTGTGTGTGGGAGAATAGGGGAGTAGGGGAACAGCTAGTGTGTGTGGGAGAATAGGGGAGTAGGTGAACAGTTAGTGTGTGTGGGAGAATAGAGGAGTAGGGGAACAGTTAGTGTGTGTGGGAGAATAGGGGAGTAGGGGAACAGTTAGTGTGTGTGGGAGAATAGGGGAGTAGAGGAACAGTTAGTATGTGTGGGAGAATAGGGGAGTAGGGGAACAGTTAGTGTGTGTGGGAGAATAGGGGAGTAGGGGAACAGTTAGTGTGTGTGGGAGAATAGGGGAGTAGGGGAACAGTTAGTGTGTGTGGGAGAATAGGGAGTAGGGGAACAGTTAGTGTGTGTGGGAGAATAGGGGAGTAGGGGAACAGTTAGTGTGTGTGGGAGAATAGGGGAGTAGGGGAACAGTTAGTGTGTGTGGGAGAATAGGGGAGTAGGGGAACAGTTAGTGTGTGTGGGAGAATAGGGTTGAGTAGGGGAACTGTTAGTGTGTGTGGGAGAATAGAGGAGTAGGGGAACAGTTAGTGTGTGTGGGAGAATAGGGGAGTAGGGGAACAGTTAGTGTGTGTGGGGGAATAGGGGAGTAGGGGAACAGTTAGTGTGTGTGGGAGAATAGGGGAGTAGGGGAACAGTTAGTGTGTGTGGGAGAATAGGGGAGTAGGGGAACAGTTAGTGTGTGTGGGAGAATAGGGGAGTAGGGGAACAGTTAGTGTGTGTGGAAGAATAGGGGAGTAGGGGAACAGTTAGTGTGGGTGGGGGTATAGGGGAGTAGGGGAACAGTTAGTGTGGGTGGGGGTATAGGGGAGTAGGGGAACAGTTAGTGTGTGTGGGTGGAGAGGGGAGTACGGGAACAGTTAGTGTGTGTGGGGGTAGAGGGGAGTAGGGGAACGGTTAGTGTGTGTGGGGGGAGATGGGAGTAGGGGAACAGTTAGTGTGTGTGGGGGAAGAGGGGAGTACGGGAACAGTTAGTGTGTGTGGGGGAAGAGGGGAGTAGGGGAACAGTTAGTGTGTGTGGGGGAAGAGGGGAGTAGGGGAACAGTTAGTGTCTGTGGGAGAATAGGGGAGTAGGGGAACAGTTAGTGTGTGTGGGAGAATAGGGGAGTAGGGGAACAGTTAGTGTGTGTGGGAGAATAGGGGAGTAGGGGAACAGTTAGTGTGTGTGGGAGAATAGGGGAGTAGGGGAACAGTTAGTGTGTGTGGGAGAATAGGGGAGTAGGGGAACAGTTAGTGTGTGTGGGGGAATAGGGGAGTAGGGGAACAGTTAGTGTGTGTGGGAGAATAGGGGAGTAGGGGAACAGTTAGTGTGTGTGGGAGAATAGGGGAGTAGGGGAACAGTTAGTGTGTGTGGGAGAATAGGGGAGTAGGGGAACAGTTAGTGTGTGTGGGAGAATAGGGGAGTAGGGGAACAGTTAGTGTGAGTGGGGTATAGGGGAGTAGGGGAACAGTTAGTGTGTGTGGGGGAGAGGGGAGTACGGGAACAGTTAGTGTGTGTGGGGGGAGGGGGAGTAGGGAACTGGAACGGTTAGTGTGTGTGGGGGAGAGGGGGTAGGGGAACAGTTAGTGTGTGTGGGGGAAGAGGGGAGTACGGGAACAGTTAGTGTGTGTGGGGGAAGAGGGGAGTAGGGGAACAGTTAGTGTGTGGGGGGAAGAGGGGAGTAGGGAACAGTTAGTGTGTGTGGGGGAAGAGGGGAGTAAGGGAACAGTTAGTGTGTGTGGGGGAAGAGGGGAGTAGGGGAACAGTTAGTGTGTGTGGGGAAGAGGGGAGTACGGGAACAGTTAGTGTGTGTGGGGGAAGAGGGGAGTAGGGGAACAGGTTGTGTGTGTGGGGGGAGAGGGAGTAGGGGAACAGTTAGTGTGTGTGGCGGGAGAGGGGAGTACGGGAACAGTTAGTGTGTGTGGGGGAAGAGGGAGTACGGGAACAGTTAGTGTGTGTGGGGGGAGAGGGGAGTAGGGGAACAGTTAGTGTGTGTGGGGGCAGAGGGAGTACGGGAACAGTTAGTGTATTGGGGAAGAGGGAGTACGGGAACAGTTAGTGTGTGTGGGGGAAGAGGGGAGTAGGGGAACAGTTAGTGTGTGTGGGGGAAGAGGGAGTAGGGGAACAGTTAGTGTGTGTGTGGGGAAGAGGGGAGTACGGGAACAGTTAGTGTGTGTGGGGGAAGAGGGGAGTAGGGGAACAGTTAGTGTGTGTGGGGAAGAGGGGATTAGGGGAACAGTTAGTGTGTGTGGGGGAAGAGGGGAGTAGGGGAACAGGTTGTGTGTGTGGTGAAGTAGGGGAACAGTTAGTGTGTGTGTGGGGGACAGGGTGTAGTGGAGGCTTCTGAGTGCTGGGGCAGATCAGTAGCTGAATCCCGTGGGACTTCCTGTTCCTGTGGGACACTGGCTCTGATTACTGTCACTGACCAGAGAGTGTGTTCCCTCCCATCTTTTGTTTGCTTTCTTCCAGTCCCTCAAAAGTCGAGGTTGATGTACTCAGAAGCACCTTTCATACCTATTTTTACTCAATCCCTACTGAGAAGCACTCCCCACCCACCACCACCACCCAGTTTTCCCAGCTTGACCTCTGACCTCCTCAGACTCTGGTTATTAGGTTCTTTATCAGTGCCACGCCCCCCCCCCTTCTCGCAGGCCTTCTCGCATTGCATGTAAACCAAGACAGGCTTTAGTTGGAAACAAATGCAGTCTAAAAGGCCTTTCGAATGGTGGAGGTACAGCAGGGTGGGGTGGCTAGTTGGTTCCAGTTTCATTTGGAGGGGGAGGTTGGGGGTAGTCTGTGTGATTGGTGTGATGATGAGTGTGTACACGAGTGTGTGTGTGTGTGAGTGAGAGAGAGATAAGGGAGACAGTAAGGGGTGAAAACCATAAGAAAAGTTGGGTGGCATATAGCTTAGTGCATGGCATGGGGCTAGTCTGGGCTTGACTAGAAACCAGAGAGCATGAAAAGATGTAGGCAGGTCAAGGGAGGTCAGAGGGTGCAGGTGAACTCTAGGAATTCTCTCTCTCTCTCTCTCTCTCTCTCTCTCTCTCTCTCTCTCTCTCTCTCTCTCTCTCTCTCTCTCTCTCTCTCTCTCTCTCTCTCTCTCTCTCTCTCTCTCTCTCTCTCTCTCTCTCTCTCTCTCTCTCTCTCTCTCTCTCTCTCTCTCTCTCTCTCTCTCTCTCTCTCTCTCTCTCTCTCTCTCTCTCTCTCTCTCTCTCTCTCTCTCTCTCTCTCTGTTGGTGGGAGCCACTAGCTTCATTCAGTAATAATCATAAAAATATGCAGGTTGTGGAGCAACCCATCCCTATGTCACTGTGCCCTTCTCTCTTCCTCCCTCTCCTCAATCTCTCCCTCACTCCTATCTGTCTTCTCTGTCCTCCTATCTCCTTCTCTCCCATTCTCACTCCTCTTCGTTCAAAGACGAGGAGGAGAGGAGGAGCTGCTGTCCTTGAGACTGAAGCCACAGAGATGCCCCTGTTTCTCAGCTGACACATACACACACACAAACATTTGACATGTATCTAACCCTTCATTTCTGGCACTAAACAGTCTCCATATATACTTCCATAGATTTAAACTGGTTCCGGGTACCTTCAGACATGTCTTCTGAGGCCTGTAGGCATCCTAGAGCAAATCAACTGACATGTACAGTATGTGTTCGTTAGAGTCTCACCTTTCCACAGAGGTGTGTAGCCCAAACGGTTCAGACACTACAGATAGAAGTTGACAGATTGGCTGTACCGACTTCAGATGAGTCACAAGAGACATTGTTGGGGTTG
Organism: Oncorhynchus gorbuscha; assembly: GCF_021184085.1. Classification (NCBI taxonomy): domain Eukaryota; kingdom Metazoa; phylum Chordata; class Actinopteri; order Salmoniformes; family Salmonidae; genus Oncorhynchus; species Oncorhynchus gorbuscha. Next base: position 43,828 of record NW_025747393.1, on the reverse strand, counting down.
GAGAGCAAAGGAAAAACACTGTAGTGTTCGTGAGAGTCTCATCTTTCATAAGTTTTGTCGGCTAAACCAATTGGACACTACAGACTATTTTGTGAGAAGAACATTTACGGCAGATGCAGAAGTGCGACATAGGGGCACGGACATGGACTTTAGGGGTTTATAACACTTAATTACGAAGCATTTGAGAAAAAATTTAACTGGTGGAATTTGGGAAAATGTATCCTTTCAGAGTATTCTTCTTTCTATGTCAGGGTCAATAAATGCTTTTCTACTAAAAGTCATTGACCTTACAATTCCCTTTGAATTAAACATTATTTTAACTATACAGCATTGGTAGTATTTATTTTCTCACATTTTGGTCATATAGTTTTTCAAAAAGGACCGTCCTCCTTCATAGTCACAAACCTTTCGGTTTCACCTCTGAACCTATTCTCCTCTGTAAAGCCTCCTCTGAATTCGTTCTCCCCTGTAAAGCCTCCTCTGAATACGTTCTCCTCTGTAAAGCCTCCTCTGAATACGTTCTCCTCTGTAAAGCCTCCTCTGAATTCGTTCTCCCCTGTAAAGCCTCCTCTGAATACGTTCTCCTCTGTAAAGCCTCCTCTGAATTCGTTCTCCCCTGTAAAGCCTCCTCTGAATCCGTTCTCCTCTGTAAAGCCTCAGCTGAATCCGTTCTCCCCTGTAAAGCTTCCCCTGAATCCGTGCTCCTCTGTAAAGCCTCCTCTCAATCCGTTCTCTTCTGTCCAGCCTCCTCTGAACCTGTCCTCCTCTGAACCTGTTCTCCTCTATCCACCCTCCTCTGAACCCGTTCTCCTCTGTCCAGCCTCCTCTGAATCCGTTCTGCTCTGTCCAGCCTCCTCTGAACCCGTTCTCCTCTGTCCAACCTCCTCTGAACCCGTTCTCCTCTGTCCAGCCTCCTGTGAACCTGTTCTCCTCTGTCCAGCCTCCTCTGAACCAGTTCTCCTCTGTCCAGCCTCCTCTGAACCTGTTCCACTCTGTAAAGCCTCCTCTGAACCCATTCCCCTCTGTCCAGCCTCCTCTGAACCCGTTCTCCTCTGTCCACCCTCTTCTGTCCAGCCTCCTCTGAACCCTTCTTCTCTGTAAAGCCTCCTCTGAACCTATTCTTCTCTGTCCACCCTGCTCTGAACCCGTTCTCCTCTGTAAAGCCTCCTCTAAACCTATTCTTCTCTGTCCAGCCTCCTCTGAACCCGTTCTCCTCTGTCCACCCTCCTCTGAACCCGTTCTCCTCTGTCCAGCCTCCTCTGAACCTGTTCCCCTCTGTCCAGCCTCCTCTGAACCTATTCTTCTCTTTCCACCCTCCTCTGAACCTGTTCTCCTCTGTCCAGCCTCCTCTGAACCCGTTCTCCTCTGTCCAGCCTCCTCTGAACCTGTCCTCCTCTGTCCAGCCTCCTCTGAACCTATTTTTCTCTGTCCACCCTCCTCTGAACCCGTTCTCCTCTGTAAAGCCTCATCTGAACCTATTCTTCTCTGTCCAGCCTCATCTGAACCGGTTCTCCTCTGTCCACCCTCCTCTGAACCCATTCACCTCTGTCCAGCCTCCTCTGAACCCATTCTCCTCTGTCCACCCTCCTCTGTCCAGCTTCCTCTGAACCCGTTCTCCTCTGTAAAGCCTCCTCTGAACCTATTCTTCTCTGTCCACCCTCCTCTGAACCCATTCTCCTCTGTAAAGCCTCCTCTGAACCTATTCTTCTCTGTCCAGCCTCCTCTGAACCCGTTCTCCTCTGTCCACCCTCCTCTGAACCCGTTCTCCTCTGTCCAGCCTCATCTGAACCTGTTCTCCTCTGTCCAGCCTCCTCTGAACCTATTATTCCTTGTCCACCCTCCTCTGAACCCGTTCTACTCTGTCCAGCCTCCTCTGAACCCGTTCTCCTCTGTAAAGCCTCAGCTGAATCCGTTCTCCTCTGTAAAGCTTCCCCTGAATCCGTGCTCCTCTGTAAAGCCTCCTCTCAATCCGTTCTCTTCTGTCCAGCCTCCTCTGAACCTGTCCTCCTCTGAACCCATTCACCTCTGTCCAGCCTCCTCTGAACCCATTCTCCTCTGTCCACCCTCCTCTGTCCAGCTTCCTCTGAACCCGTTCTCCTCTGTAAAGCCTCCTCTGAACCTATTCTTCTCTGTCCACCCTCCTCTGAACCCATTCTCCTCTGTAAAGCCTCCTCTGAACCTATTCTTCTCTGTCCAGCCTCCTCTGAACCCGTTCTCCTCTGTCCACCCTCCTCTGAACCCGTTCTCCTCTGTCCAGCCTCATCTGAACCTGTTCTCCTCTGTCCAGCCTCCTCTGAACCTATTATTCCTTGTCCACCCTCCTCTGAACCCGTTCTACTCTGTCCAGCCTCCTCTGAACCCGTTCTCCTCTGTAAAGCCTCAGCTGAATCCGTTCTCCTCTGTAAAGCTTCCCCTGAATCCGTGCTCCTCTGTAAAGCCTCCTCTCAATCCGTTCTCTTCTGTCCAGCCTCCTCTGAACCTGTCCTCCTCTGAACCTGTTCTCCTCTATCCAGCCTCCTCTGAACCTATTCTTCTCTGTCCACCCTCCTCTGAACCCGTTCTCCTCTGTCCAGCCTCCTCTGAATCCGTTCTGCTCTGTCCAGCCTCCTCTGAACCCGTTCTCCTCTGTCCAACCTCCTATGAACCCGTTCTCCTCTGTCCAGCCTCCTGTGAACCTGTTCTCCTCTGTAAAGCCTCATCTGAACCTATTCTTCTCTGTCCAGCCTCATCTGAACCGGTTCTCCTCTGTCCACCCTCCTCTGAACCCATTCACCTCTGTCCAGCCTCCTCTGAACCCATTCTCCTCTGTCCACCCTCCTCTGTCCAGCTTCCTCTGAACCCGTTCTCCTCTGTAAAGCCTCCTCTGAACCTATTCTTCTCTGTCCACCCTCCTCTGAACCCATTCTCCTCTGTAAAGCCTCCTCTGAACCTATTCTTCTCTGTCCAGCCTCCTCTGAACCCGTTCTCCTCTGTCCACCCTCCTCTGAACCCGTTCTCCTCTGTCCAGCCTCATCTGAACCTGTTCTCCTCTGTCCAGCCTCCTCTGAACCTATTATTCCTTGTCCACCCTCCTCTGAACCCGTTCTACTCTGTCCAGCCTCCTCTGAACCCGTTCTCCTCTGTAAAGCCTCAGCTGAATCCGTTCTCCTCTGTAAAGCTTCCCCTGAATCCGTGCTCCTCTGTAAAGCCTCCTCTCAATCCGTTATCTTCTGTCCAGCCTCCTCTGAACCTGTCCTCCTCTGAACCTGTTCTCCTCTATCCAGCCTCCTCTGAACCTATTCTTCTCTGTCCACCCTCCTCTGAACCCGTTCTCCTCTGTCCAGCCTCCTCTGAATCCATTCTGCTCTGTCCAGCCTCCTCTGAACCCGTTCTCCTCTGTCCAACCTCCTCTGAACCCGTTCTCCTCTGTCCAGCCTCCTGTGAACCTGTTCTCCTCTGTCCAGCCTCCTCTGAACCAGTTCTCCTCTGTCCAGCCTCCTCTGAACCTGTTCCACTCTGTAAAGCCTCCTCTGAACCCATTCCCCTCTGTCCAGCCTCCTCTGAACCCGTTCTCCTCTGTCCACCTTCTTCTGTCCAGCCTCCTCTGAACCCTTCTCCTCTGTAAAGCCTCCTCTGAATACGTTCTCCTCTGTAAAGCCTCCTCTGAATTCGTTCTCCCCTGTAAAGCCTCCTCTGAATCCGTTCTCCTCTGTAAAGCCTCAGCTGAATCCGTTCTCCTCTGTAAAGCTTCCCCTGAATCCGTGCTCCTCTGTAAAGCCTCCTCTCAATCCGTTCTCTTCTGTCCAGCCTCCTCTGAACCTGTCCTCCTCTGAACCTGTTCTCCTCTATCCAGCCTCCTCTGAACCTATTCTTCTCTGTCCACCCTCCTCTGAACCCGTTCTCCTCTGTCCAGCCTCCTCTGAATCCGTTCTGCTCTGTCCAGCCTCCTCTGAACCCGTTCTCCTCTGTCCAACCTCCTATGAACCCGTTCTCCTCTGTCCAGCCTCCTGTGAACCTGTTCTCCTCTGTCCAGCCTCCTCTGAACCAGTTCTCCTCTGTCCAGCCTCCTCTGAACCTGTTCCACTCTGTAAAGCCTCCTCTGAACCCATTCCCCTCTGTCCAGCCTCCTCTGAACCCGTTCTCCTCTGTCCACCCTCTTCTGTCCAGCCTCCTCTGAACCCTTCTTCTCTGTAAAGCCTCCTCTGAACCTATTCTTCTCTGTCCACCCTGCTCTGAACCCGTTCTCCTCTGTAAAGCCTCCTCTAAACCTATTCTTCTCTGTCCAGCCTCCTCTGAACCCGTTCTCCTCTGTCCACCCTCCTCTGAACCCGTTCTCCTCTGTCCAGCCTCCTCTGAACCTGTTCCCCTCTGTCCAGCCTCCTCTGAACCTATTCTTCTCTTTCCACCCTCCTCTGAACCTGTTCTCCTCTGTCCAGCCTCCTCTGAACCCGTTCTCCTCTGTCCAGCCTCCTCTGAACCTGTTCTCCTCTGTCCAGCCTCCTCTGAACCTATTTTTCTCTGTCCACCCTCCTCTGAACCCGTTCTCCTCTGTAAAGCCTCATCTGAACCTATTCTTCTCTGTCCAGCCTCATCTGAACCGGTTCTCCTCTGTCCACCCTCCTCTGAACCCATTCACCTCTGTCCAGCCTCCTCTGAACCCATTCTCCTCTGTCCACCCTCCTCTGTCCAGCCTCCTCTGAACCCGTTCTCCTCTGTAAAGCCTCCTCTGAACCTATTCTTCTCTGTCCACCCTCCTCTGAACCCATTCTCCTCTGTAAAGCCTCCTCTGAACCTATTCTTCTCTGTCCAGCCTCCTCTGAACCCGTTCTCCTCTGTCCACCCTCCTCTGAACCCGTTCTCCTCTGTCCAGCCTCATCTGAACCTGTTCTCCTCTGTCCAGCCTCCTCTGAACCTATTATTCTCTGTCCACCCTCCTCTGAACCCGTTCTCCTCTGTCCAGCCTCCTCTGAACCCGTTCTCCTCTGTAAAGCCTCAGCTGAATCCGTTCTCCTCTGTAAAGCTTCCCCTGAATCCGTGCTCCTCTGTAAAGCCTCCTCTCAATCCGTTCTCTTCTGTCCAGCCTCCTCTGAACCTGTCCTCCTCTGAACCTGTTCTCCTCTATCCAGCCTCCTCTGAACCTATTCTTCTCTGTCCACCCTCCTCTGAACCCGTTCTCCTCTGTCCAGCCTCCTCTGAATCCGTTCTGCTCTGTCCAGCCTCCTCTGAACCCGTTCTCCTCTGTCCAACCTCCTCTGAACCCGTTCTCCTCTGTCCAGCCTCATGTGAACCTGTTCTCCTCTGTCCAGCCTCCTCTCAACCAGTTCTCCTCTGTCCAGCCTCCTCTGAACCTGTTCCACTCTGTAAAGCCTCCTCTGAACCCATTCCCCTCTGTCCAGCCTCCTCTGAACCCGTTCTCCTCTGTCCACCCTCTTCTGTCCAGCCTCCTCTGAACCCTTCTTCTCTGTAAAGCCTCTTCTGAACCTATTCTTCTCTGTCCACCCTGCTCTGAACCCGTTCTCCTCTGTAAAGCCTCCTCTAAACCTATTCTTCTCTGTCCAGCCTCCTCTGAACCCGTTCTCCTCTGTCCAGCCTCCTCTGAACCTATTTTTCTCTGTCCACCCTCCTCTGAACCCGTTCTCCTCTGTAAAGCCTCATCTGAACCTATTCTTCTCTGTCCAGCCTCATCTGAACCGGTTCTCCTCTGTCCACCCTCCTCTGAACCCATTCACCTCTGTCCAGCCTCCTCTGAACCCATTCTCCTCTGTCCACCCTCCTCTGTCCAGCCTCCTCTGAACCCGTTCTCCTCTGTAAAGCCTCCTCTGAACCTATTCTTCTCTGTTCACCCTCCTCTGAACCCATTCTCCTCTGTAAAGCCTCCTCTGAACCTATTCTTCTCTGTCCAGCCTCCTCTGAACCCGTTCTCCTCTGTCCACCCTCCTCTGAACCCGTTCTCCTCTGTCCAGCCTCATCTGAACCTGTTCTCCTCTGTCCAGCCTCCTCTGAACCTATTATTCTCTGTCCACCCTCCTCTGAACCCGTTCTCCTCTGTCCAGCCTCCTCTGAACCCGTTCTCCTCTGTAAAGCCTCAGCTGAATCCGTTCTCCTCTGTAAAGCTTCCCCTGAATCCGTGCTCCTCTGTAAAGCCTCCTCTCAATCCGTTCTCTTCTGTCCAGCCTCCTATGAACCTGTCCTCCTCTGAACCTGTTCTCCTCTATCCAGCCTCCTCTGAACCTATTCTTCTCTGTCCACCCTCCTTTGAACCCGTTCTCCTCTGTCCAGCCTCCTCTGAATCCGTTCTGCTCTGTCCAGCCTCCTCTGAACCCGTTCTCCTCTGTCCAACCTCCTCTGAACCCGTTCTCCTCTGTCCAGCCTCCTGTGAACCTGTTCTCCTCTGTCCAGCCTCCTCTCAACCAGTTCTCCTCTGTCCAGCCTCCTCTGAACCTGTTCCACTCTGTAAAGCCTCCTCTGAACCCATTCCCCTCTGTCCAGCCTCCTCTGAACCCGTTCTCCTCTGTCCACCCTCTTCTGTCCAGCCTCCTCTGAACCCTTCTTCTCTGTAAAGCCTCTTCTGAACCTATTCTTCTCTGTCCACCCTGCTCTGAACCCGTTCTCCTCTGTAAAGCCTCCTCTAAACCTATTCTTCTCTGTCCAGCCTCCTCTGAACCCGTTCTCCTCTGTCCACCCTCCTCTGAACCCGTTCTCCTCTGTCCAGCCTCCTCTGAACCTGTTCCCCTCTGTCCAGCCTCCTCTGAACCTATTCTTCTCTTTCCACCCTCCTCTGAACCTGTTCTCCTCTGTCCAGCCTCCTCTGAACCCGTTCTCCTCTGTCCAGCCTCCTCTGAACCTGTTCTCCTCTGTCCAGCCTCCTCTGAACCTATTTTTCTCTGTCCACCCTCCTCTGAACCCGTTCTCCTCTGTAAAGCCTCATCTGAACCTATTCTTCTCTGTCCAGCCTCATCTGAACCGGTTCTCCTCTGTCCACCCTCCTCTGAACCCATTCACCTCTGTCCAGCCTCCTCTGAACCCATTCTCCTCTGTCCACCCTCCTGTGTCCAGCCTCCTCTGAACCCGTTCTCCTCTGTGAAGCCTCCTCTGAACCTATTCTTCTCTGTCCACCCTCCTCTGAACCCATTCTCCTCTGTAAAGCCTCCTCTGAACCTATTCTTCTCTGTCCAGCCTCCTCTGAACCCGTTCTCCTCTGTCCACCCTCCTCTGAACCCGTTCTCCTCTGTCCAGCCTCATCTGAACCTGTTCTCCTCTGTCCAGCCTCCTCTGAACCTATTATTCTCTGTCCACCCTCCTCTGAACCCGTTCTCCTCTGTCCAGCCTCCTCTGAACCCGTTCTCCTCTGTAAAGCCTCAGCTGAATCCGTTCTCCTCTGTAAAGGTTCCCCTGAATCCGTGCTCCTCTGTAAAGCCTCCTCTCAATCCGTTCTCTTCTGTCCAGCCTCCTCTGAACCTGTCCTCCTCTGAACCTGTTCTCCTCTATCCAGCCTCCTCTGAACCTATTCTTCTCTGTCCACCCTCCTCTGAACCCGTTCTCCTCTGTCCAGCCTCCTCTGAATCCGTTCTGCTCTGTCCAGCCTCCTCTGAACCCGTTCTCCTCTGTCCAACCTCCTCTGAACCCGTTCTCCTCTGTCCAGCCTCCTGTGAACCTGTTCTCCTCTGTCCAGCCTCCTCTGAACCAGTTCTCCTCTGTCCAGCCTCCTCTGAACCTGTTCCCCTCTGTAAAGCCTCCTCTGAACCCATTCCCCTCTGTCCAGCCTCCTCTGAACCCATTCTCCTCTGTCCACCCTCTTCTGTCCAGCCTCCTCTGAACCCGTTCTTCTCTGTAAAGCCTCCTCTGAATACGTTCTCCTCTGTAAAGCCTCCTCTGAATTCGTTCTCCCCTGTAAAGCCTCCTCTGAATCCGTTCTCCTCTGTAAAGCCTCAGCTGAATCCGTTCTCCTCTGTAAAGCTTCCCCTGAATCCGTGCTCCTCTGTAAAGCCTCCTCTCAATCCGTTCTCTTCTGTCCAGCCTCCTCTGAACCTGTCCTCCTCTGAACCTGTTCTCCTCTATCCAGCCTCCTCTGAACCTATTCTTCTCTGTCCACCCTCCTCTGAACCCGTTCTCCTCTGTCCAGCCTCCTCTGAATCCGTTCTCCTCTGTCCAACCTCGTCTGAACCCGTTCTCCTCTGTCCAGCCTCCTGTGAACCTGTTCTCCTCTGTCCAGCCTCCTCTGAACCAGTTCTCCTCTGTCCAGCCTCCTCTGAACCTGTTCCACTCTGTAAAGCCTCCTCTGAACCCATTCCCCTCTGTCCAGCCTCCTCTGAACCCGTTCTCCTCTGTCCACCCTCTTCTGTCCAGCCTCCTCTGAACCTATTCTTCTCTGTCCACCCTGCTCTGAACCCGTTCTCCTCTGTAAAGCCTCCTCTAAACCTATTCTTCTCTGTCCAGCCTCCTCTGAACCCGTTCTCCTCTGGCCACCCTCCTCTGAACCCGTTCTCCTCTGTCCAGACTCCTCTGAACCTGTTCCCCTCTGTCCAGCCTCCCCTGAACCCATTCACCTCTGTCCAGCCTCCTCTGAACCCATTCTCCTCTGTCCACCCTCCTCTGTCCAGCCTCCTCTGAACCCGTTCTCCTCTGTAAAGCCTCCTCTGAACCTATTCTTCTCTGTCCACCCTCCTCTGAACCCATTCTCCTCTGTAAAGCCTCCTCTGAACCTATTCTTCTCTGTCCAGCCTCCTCTGAACCCGTTCTCCTCTGTCCACCCTCCTCTGAACCCGTTCTCCTCTGTCCAGCCTCATCTGAACCTGTTCTCCTCTGTCCAGCCTCCTCTGAACCTATTATTCTCTGTCCACCCTCCTCTGAACCCGTTCTACTCTGTCCAGCCTCCTCTGAACCCGTTCTCCTCTGTAAAGCCTCAGCTGAATCCGTTCTCCTCTGTAAAGCTTCCCCTGAATCCGTGCTCCTCTGTAAAGCCTCCTCTCAATCCGTTCTCTTCTGTCCAGCCTCCTCTGAACCTGTCCTCCTCTGAACCTGTTCTCCTCTATCCAGCCTCCTCTGAACCTATTCTTCTCTGTCCACACTCCTCTGAACCCGTTCTCCTCTGTCCAGCCTCCTCTGAATCCATTCTGCTCTGTCCAGCCTCCTCTGAACCCATTCTCCTCTGTCCAACCTCCTCTGAACCCGTTCTCCTCTGTCCAGCCTCCTGTGAACCTGTTCTCCTCTGTCCAGCCTCCTCTGAACCAGTTCTCCTCTGTCCAGCCTCCTCTGAACCTGTTCCACTCTGTAAAGCCTCCTCTGAACCCATTCCCCTCTGTCCAGCCTCCTCTGAACCCGTTCTCCTCTGTCCACCCTCTTCTGTCCAGCCTCCTCTGAACCTATTCTTCTCTGTCCACCCTGCTCTGAACCCGTTCTCCTCTGTAAAGCCTCCTCTAAACCTATTCTTCTCTGTCCAGCCTCCTCTGAACCCGTTCTCCTCTGTCCAGCCTCCTCTGAACCCATTCTCCTCTGTCCACCCTCCTCTGTCCAGCCTCCTCTGAACCCGTTCTCCTCTGTAAAGCCTCCTCTGAACCTATTCTTCTCTGTCCACCCTCCTCTGAACCCATTCTCCTCTGTAAAGCCTCCTCTGAACCTATTCTTCTCTGTCCAGCCTCCTCTGAACCCGTTCTCCTCTGTCCACCCTCCTCTGAACCCGTTCTCCTCTGTCCAGCCTCATTTGAACCTGTTCTCCTCTGTCCAGCCTCCTCTGAACCTATTATTCTCTGTCCACCCTCCTCTGAACCCGTTCTACTCTGTCCAGCCTCCTCTGAACCCGTTCTCCTCTGTAAAGCCTCAGCTGAATCCGTTCTCCTCTGTAAAGCTTCCCCTGAATCCGTGCTCCTCTGTAAAGCCTCCTCTCAATCCGTTCTCTTCTGTCCAGCCTCCTCTGAACCTGTCCTCCTCTGAACCTGTTCTCCTCTATCCAGCCTCCTCTGAACCTATTCTTCTCTGTCCACACTCCTCTGAACCCGTTCTCCTCTGTCCAGCCTCCTCTGAATCCATTCTGCTCTGTCCAGCCTCCTCTGAACCCATTCTCCTCTGTCCAACCTCCTCTGAACCCGTTCTCCTCTGTCCAGCCTCCTGTGAACCTGTTCTCCTCTGTCCAGCCTCCTCTGAACCAGTTCTCCTCTGTCCAGCCTCCTCTGAACCTGTTCCACTCTGTAAAGCCTCCTCTGAACCCATTCCCCTCTGTCCAGCCTCCTCTGAACCCGTTCTCCTCTGTCCACCTTCTTCTGTCCAGCCTCCTCTGAACCCTTCTCCTCTGTAAAGCCTCCTCTGAATACGTTCTCCTCTGTAAAGCCTCCTCTGAATTCGTTCTCCCCTGTAAAGCCTCCTCTGAATCCGTTCTCCTCTGTAAAGCCTCAGCTGAATCCGTTCTCCTCTGTAAAGCCTCCTCTCAATCCGTTCTCTTCTGTCCAGCCTCCTCTGAACCTGTCCTCCTCTGAACCTGTTCTCCTCTATCCAGCCTCCTCTGAACCCGTTCTCCTCTGTCCACCCTCTTCTGTCCAGCCTCCTCTGAACCCTTCTTCTCTGTAAAGCCTCCTCTGAACCGATTCTTCTCTGTCCACCCTGCTCTGAACCCGTTCTCCTCTGTAAAGCCTCCTCTAAACCTATTCTTCTCTGTCCAGCCTCCTCTGAACCCGTTCTCCTCTGTCCACCCTCCTCTGAACCCGTTCTCCTCTGTCCAGACTCCTATGAACCTGTTCCCCTCTGTCCAGCCTCCTCTGAACCTATTCTTCTCTTTCCACCCTCCTCTGAACCTGTTCTCCCCTGTCCAGCCTCCTCTGAACCCGTTCTCCTCTGTCCAGCCTCCTCTGAACCTGTTCTCCTCTGTCCAGCCTACTCTGAACCTATTTTTCTCTGTCCACCCTCCTCTGAACCCGTTCTCCTCGGTAAAGCCTCATCTGAACCTATTCTTCTCTGTCCAGCCTCATCTGAACCGGTTCTCCTCTGTCCACCCTCCTCTGTCCAGCCTCCTCTGAACCCGTTCTCCTCTGTAAAGCCTCCTCTGAACCTATTCTTCTCTGTCCACCCTCCTCTGAACCCATTCTCCTCTGTAAAGCCTCCTCTGAACCTATTCTTCTCTGTCCAGCCTCCTCTGAACCCGTTCTCCTCTGTCCACCCTCCTCTGAACCCGTTCTCCTCTGTCCAGCCTCATCTGAACCTGTTCTCCTCTGTCCAGCCTCCTCTGAACCTATTATTCTCTGTCCACCCTCCTCTGAACCCGTTCTCCTCTGTCCAGCCTCCTCTGAACCCGTTCTCCTCTGTAAAGCCTCAGCTGAATCCGTTCTCCTCTGTAAAGCTTCCCCTGAATCCGTGCTCCTCTGTAAAGCCTCCTCTCAATCCGTTCTCTTCTGTCCAGCCTCCTCTGAACCTGTCCTCCTCTGAACCTGTTCTCCTCTATCCAGCCTCCTCTGAACCTATTCTTCTCTGTCCACCCTCCTCTGAACCCGTTCTCCTCTGTCCAGCCTCCTCTGAATCCGTTCTGCTCTGTCCAGCCTCCTCTGAACCCGTTCTCCTCTGTCCAACCTCCTCTGAACCCGTTCTCCTCTGTCCAGCCTCCTGTGAACCTGTTCTCCTCTGTCCAGCCTCCTCTCAACCAGTTCTCCTCTGTCCAGCCTCCTCTGAACCTGTTCCACTCTGTAAAGCCTCCTCTGAACCCATTCCCCTCTGTCCAGCCTCCTCTGAACCCGTTCTCCTCTGTCCACCCTCTTCTGTCCAGCCTCCTCTGAACCTATTCTTCTCTGTCCACCCTGCTCTGAACCCGTTCTCCTCTGTAAAGCCTCCTCTAAACCTATTCTTCTCTGTCCAGCCTCCTCTGAACCCGTTCTCCTCTGTCCACCCTCCTCTGAACCCGTTCTCCTCTGTCCAGACTCCTCTGAACCTGTTCCCCTCTGTCCAGCCTCCTCTGAACCCATTCACCTCTGTCCAGCCTCCTCTGAACCCATTCTCCTCTGTCCACCCTCCTCTGTCCAGCCTCCTCTGAACCCGTTCTCCTCTGTAAAGCCTCCTCTGAACCTATTCTTCTCTGTCCACCCTCCTCTGAACCCATTCTCCTCTGTAAAGCCTCCTCTGAACCTATTCTTCTCTGTCCAGCCTCCTCTGAACCCGTTCTCCTCTGTCCACCCTCCTCTGAACCCGTTCTCCTCTGTCCAGCCTCATCTGAACCTGTTCTCCTCTGTCCAGCCTCCTCTGAACCTATTATTCTCTGTCCACCTTCCTCTGAACCCGTTCTCCTCTGTCCAGCCTCCTCTGAACCCGTTCTCCTCTGTAAAGCCTCAGCTGAATCCGTTCTCCTCTGTAAAGCTTCCCCTGAATCCGTGCTCCTCTGTAAAGCCTCCTCTCAATCCGTTCTCTTCTGTCCAGCCTCCTCTGAACCTGTCCTCCTCTGAACCTGTTCTCCTCTATCCAGCCTCCTCTGAACCTATTCTTCTCTGTCCACCCTCCTCTGAACCCGTTCTCCTCTGTCCAGCCTCCTCTGAATCCGTTCTGCTCTGTCCAGCCTCCTCTGAACCCGTTCTCCTCTGTCCAACCTCCTCTGAACCCGTTCTCCTCTGTCCAGCCTCCTGTGAACCTGTTCTCCTCTGTCCAGCCTCCTCTCAACCAGTTCTCCTCTGTCCAGCCTCCTCTGAACCTGTTCCACTCTGTAAAGCCTCCTCTGAACCCATTCCCCTCTGTCCAGCCTCCTCTGAACCCGTTCTCCTCTGTCCACCCTCTTCTGTCCAGCCTCCTCTGAACCTATTCTTCTCTGTCCACCCTGCTCTGAACCCGTTCTCCTCTGTAAAGCCTCCTCTAAACCTATTCTTCTCTGTCCAGCCTCCTCTGAACCCGTTCTCCTCTGTCCACCCTCCTCTGAACCCGTTCTCCTCTGTCCAGACTCCTCTGAACCTGTTCCCCTCTGTCCAGCCTCCTCTGAACCCATTCACCTCTGTCCAGCCTCCTCTGAACCCATTCTCCTCTGTCCACCCTCCTCTGTCCAGCCTCCTCTGAACCCGTTCTCCTCTGTAAAGCCTCCTCTGAACCTATTATTCTCTGTCCACCCTCCTCTGAACCCATTCTCCTCTGTAAAGCCTCCTCTGAACCTATTCTTCTCTGTCCAGCCTCCTCTGAACCCGTTCTCCTCTGTCCACCCTCCTCTGAACCCGTTCTCCTCTGTCCAGCCTCATCTGAACCTGTTCTCCTCTGTCCAGCCTCCTCTGAACCTATTATTCTCTGTCCACCCTCCTCTGAACCCGTTCTACTCTGTCCAGCCTCCTCTGAACCCGTTCTCCTCTGTAAAGCCTCAGCTGAATCCGTTCTCCTCTGTAAAGCTTCCCCTGAATCCGTGCTCCTCTGTAAAGCCTCCTCTCAATCCGTTCTCTTCTGTCCAGCCTCCTCTGAACCTGTCCTCCTCTGAACCTGTTCTCCTCTATCCAGCCTCCTCTGAACCTATTCTTCTCTGTCCACACTCCTCTGAACCCGTTCTCCTCTGTCCAGCCTCCTCTGAATCCATTCTGCTCTGTCCAGCCTCCTCTGAACCCATTCTCCTCTGTCCAACCTCCTCTGAACCCGTTCTCCTCTGTCCAGCCTCCTGTGAACCTGTTCTCCTCTGTCCAGCCTCCTCTGAACCAGTTCTCCTCTGTCCAGCCTCCTCTGAACCTGTTCCACTCTGTAAAGCCTCCTCTGAACCCGTTCTCCTCTGTCCACCTTCTTCTGTCCAGCCTCCTCTGAACCCTTCTCCTCTGTAAAGCCTCCTCTGAATACGTTCTCCTCTGTAAAGCCTCCTCTGAATTCGTTCTCCCCTGTAAAGCCTCCTCTGAATCCGTTCTCCTCTGTAAAGCCTCAGCTGAATCCGTTCTCCTCTGTAAAGCCTCCTCTCAATCCGTTCTCTTCTGTCCAGCCTCCTCTGAACCTGTCCTCCTCTGAACCTGTTCTCCTCTATCCAGCCTCCTCTGAACCCGTTCTCCTCTGTCCACCCTCTTCTGTCCAGCCTCCTCTGAACCCTTCTTCTCTGTAAAGCCTCCTCTGAACCTATTCTTCTCTGTCCACCCTGCTCTGAACCCGTTCTCCTCTGTAAAGCCTCCTCTAAACCTATTCTTCTCTGTCCAGCCTCCTCTGAACCCGTTCTCCTCTGTCCACCCTCCTCTGAACCCGTTCTCCTCTGTCCAGACTCCTATGAACCTGTTCCCCTCTGTCCAGCCTCCTCTGAACCTATTCTTCTCTTTCCACCCTCCTCTGAACCTGTTCTCCTCTGTCCAGCCTCCTCTGAACCCGTTCTCCTCTGTCCAGCCTCCTCTGAACCTGTTCTCCTCTGTCCAGCCTACTCTGAACCTATTTTTCTCTGTCCACCCTCCTCTGAACCCGTTCTCCTCGGTAAAGCCTCATCTGAACCTATTCTTCTCTGTCCAGCCTCATCTGAACCGGTTCTCCTCTGTCCACCCTCCTCTGAACCCATTCACCTCTGTCCAGCCTCCTCTGAACCCATTCTCCTCTGTCCACCCTCCTCTGTCCAGCCTCCTCTGAACCCGTTCTCCTCTGTAAAGCCTCCTCTGAACCTATTCTTCTCTGTCCACCCTCCTCTGAACCCATTCTCCTCTGTAAAGCCTCCTCTGAACCTATTCTTCTCTGTCCAGCCTCCTCTGAACCCGTTCTCCTCTGTCCACCCTCCTCTGAACCCGTTCTCCTCTGTCCAGCCTCATCTGAACCTGTTCTCCTCTGTCCAGCCTCCTCTGAACCTATTATTCTCTGTCCACCCTCCTCTGAACCCGTTCTCCTCTGTCCAGCCTCCTCTGAACCCGTTCTCCTCTGTAAAGCCTCAGCTGAATCCGTTCTCCTCTGTAAAGCTTCCCTGAATCCGTGCTCCTCTGTAAAGCCTCCTCTCAATCCGTTCTCTTCTGTCCAGCCTCCTCTGAACCTGTCCTCCTCTGAACCTGTTCTCCTCTATCCAGCCTCCTCTGAACCTATTCTTCTCTGTCCACCCTCCTCTGAACCCGTTCTCCTCTGTCCAGCCTCCTCTGAATCCGTTCTGCTCTGTCCAGCCTCCTCTGAACCCGTTCTCCTCTGTCCAACCTCCTCTGAACCCGTTCTCCTCTGTCCAGCCTCCTGTGAACCTGTTCTCCTCTGTCCAGCCTCCTCTCAACCAGTTCTCCTCTGTCCAGCCTCCTCTGAACCTGTTCCACTCTGTAAAGCCTCCTCTGAACCCATTCCCCTCTGTCCAGCCTCCTCTGAACCCGTTCTCCTCTGTCCACCCTCTTCTGTCCAGCCTCCTCTGAACCCTTCTTCTCTGTAAAGCCTCTTCTGAACCTATTCTTCTCTGTCCACCCTGCTCTGAACCCGTTCTCCTCTGTAAAGCCTCCTCTAAACCTATTCTTCTCTGTCCAGCCTCCTCTGAACCCGTTCTCCTCTGTCCACCCTCCTCTTTACCCGTTCTCCTCTGTCCAGCCTCCTCTGAACCTATTTTTCTCTGTCTACCCTCCTCTGAACCCGTTCTCCTCTGTAAAGCCTCATCTGAACCTATTCTTCTCTGTCCATCCTCATCTGAACCGGTTCTCCTCTGTCCACCCTCCTCTGAACCCATTCACCTCTGTCCAGCCTCCTCTGAACCCATTCTCCTCTGTCCACCCTCCTCTGTCCAGCCTCCTCTGAACCCGTTCTCCTCTGTAAAGCCTCCTCTGAACCTATTATTCTCTGTCCACCCTCCTCTGAACCCATTCTCCTCTGTAAAGCCTCCTCTGAACCTATTCTTCTCTGTCCAGCCTCCTCTGAACCCGTTCTCCTCTGTCCACCCTCCTCTGAACCCGTTCTCCTCTGTCCAGCCTCATCTGAACCTGTTCTCCTCTGTCCAGCCTCCTCTGAACCTATTATTCTCTGTCCACCCTCCTCTGAACCCGTTCTACTCTGTCCAGCCTCCTCTGAACCCGTTCTCCTCTGTAAAGCCTCAGCTGAATCCGTTCTCCTCTGTAAAGCTTCCCCTGAATCCGTGCTCCTCTGTAAAGCCTCCTCTCAATCCGTTCTCCTCTATCCAGCCTCCTCTGAACCTATTCTTCTCTGTCCACCCTCCTCTGAACCCGTTCTCCTCTGTCCAGCCTCCTCTGAATCCGTTCTGCTCTGTCCAGCCTCCTCTGAACCCGTTCTCCTCTGTCCAACCTCCTCTGAACCCGTTCTCCTCTGTCCAGCCTCCTGTGAACCTGTTCTCCTCTGTCCAGCCTCCTCTCAACCAGTTCTCCTCTGTCCAGCCTCCTCTGAACCTGTTCCACTCTGTAAAGCCTCCTCTGAACCCATTCCCCTCTGTCCAGCCTCCTCTGAACCTGTTCTCCTCTGTCCACCCTCTTCTGTCCAGCCTCCTCTGAACCCTTCTTCTCTGTAAAGCCTCTTCTGAACCTATTCTTCTCTGTCCACCCTGCTCTGAACCCGTTCTCCTCTGTAAAGCCTCCTCTAAACCTATTCTTCTCTGTCCAGCCTCCTCTGAACCCGTTCTCCTCTGTCCACCCTCCTCTGAACCCGTTCTCCTCTGTCCAGCCTCCTCTGAACCTGTTCCCCTCTGTCCAGCCTCCTCTGAACCTATTCTTCTCTTTCCACCCTCCTCTGAACCTGTTCTCCTCTGTCCAGCCTCCTCTGAACCCGTTCTCCTCTGTCCAGCCTCCTCTGAACCTGTTCTCCTCTGTCCAGCCTCCTCTGAACCTATTTTTCTCTGTCCACCCTCCTCTGAACCCATTCACCTCTGTCCAGCCTCCTCTGAACCCATTCTCCTCTGTCCACCCTCCTCTGTCCAGCCTCCTCTGAACCCGTTCTCCTCTGTGAAGCCTCCTCTGAACCTATTCTTCTCTGTCCACCCTCCTCTGAACCCATTCTCCTCTGTAAAGCCTCCTCTGAACCTATTCTTCTCTGTCCAGCCTCCTCTGAACCCGTTCTCCTCTGTCCACCCTCCTCTGAACCCGTTCTCCTCTGTCCAGCCTCATCTGAACCTGTTCTCCTCTGTCCAGCCTCCTCTGAACCTATTATTCTCTGTCCACCCTCCTCTGAACCCGTTCTCCTCTGTCCAGCCTCCTCTGAACCCGTTCTCCTCTGTAAAGCCTCAGCTGAATCCGTTCTCCTCTGTAAAGGTTCCCCTGAATCCGTGCTCCTCTGTAAAGCATCCTCTCAATCCGTTCTCTTCTGTCCAGCCTCCTCTGAACCTGTCCTCCTCTGAACCTGTTCTCCTCTATCCAGCCTCCTCTGAACCTATTCTTCTCTGTCCACCCTCCTCTGAACCCGTTCTCCTCTGTCCAGCCTCCTCTGAATCCGTTCTGCTCTGTGCAGCCTCCTCTGAACCCGTTCTCCTCTGTCCAACCTCCTCTGAACCCGTTCTCCTCTGTCCAGCCTCCTGTGAACCTGTTCTCCTCTGTCCAGCCTCCTCTGAACCAGTTCTCCTCTGTCCAGCCTCCTCTGAACCTGTTCCCCTCTGTAAAGCCTCCTCTGAACCCATTCCCCTCTGTCCAGCCTCCTCTGAACCCGTTCTCCTCTGTCCACCCTCTTCTGTCCAGCCTCCTCTGAACCCGTTCTTCTCTGTAAAGCCTCCTCTGAACCTATTCTTCTCTGTCCACCCTCCTCTGAACCCGTTCTCCTCTGTAAAGCCTCCTCTAAACCTATTCTTCTCTGTCCAGCCTCCTCTGAACCCGTTCTCCTCTGTCCACCCTCCTCTGAACCCGTTCTCCTCTGTCCAGCCTCCTCTGAACCTGTTCCCCTCTGTCCAGCCTCCTCTGAACCTATTCTTCTCTTTCCACCCTCCTCTGAACCTGTTCTCCTCTGTCCAGCCTCATCTGAACCCGTTCTCCTCTGTCCAGCCTCCTCTGAACCTGTTCTCCTCTGTCCAGCCTCCTCTGAACCTATTTTTCTCTGTCCACCCTCCTCTGAACCCGTTCTCCTCTGTAAAGCCTCATCTGAACCTATTCTTCTCTGTCCAGCCTCATCTGAACCGGTTCTCCTCTGTCCACCCTCCTCTGAACCCATTCACCTCTGTCCAGCCTCCTCTGAACCCATTCTCCTCTGTCCACCCTCCTCTGTCCAGCCTCCTCTGAACCCGTTCTCCTCTGTAAAGCCTCCTCTGAACCTATTCTTCTCTGTCCAACCTCCTCTGAACCCATTCTCCTCTGTAAAGCCTCCTCTGAACCTATTCTTCTCTGTCCAGCCTCCTCTGAACCCGTTCTCCTCTGTCCACCCTCCTCTGAACCCGTTCTCCTCTGTCCAGCCTCATCTGAACCTGTTCTCCTCTGTCCAGCCTCCTCTGAACCTATTATTCTCTGTCCACCCTCCTCTGAACCCGTTCTCCTCTGTCCAGCCTCCTCTGAATCCATTCTGCTCTGTCCAGCCTCCTCTGAACCCGTTCTCCTCTGTCCAACCTCCTCTGAACCCGTTCTCCTCTGTCCAGCCTCCTGTGAACCTGTTCTCCTCTGTCCAGCCTCCTCTGAACCAGTTCTCCTCTGTCCAGCCTCCTCTGAATCTGTTCCACTCTGTAAAGCCTCCTCTGAACCCATTCCCCTCTGTCCAGCCTCCTCTGAACCCGTTCTCCTCTGTCCACCTTCTTCTGTCCAGCCTCCTCTGAACCCTTCTCCTCTGTAAAGCCTCCTCTGAATACGTTCTCCTCTGTAAAGCCTCCTCTGAATTCGTTCTCCCCTGTAAAGCCTCCTCTGAATCCGTTCTCCTCTGTAAAGCCTCAGCTGAATCCGTTCTCCTCTGTAAAGCTTCCCTGAATCCGTGCTCCTCTGTAAAGCCTCCTCTCAATCCGTTCTCTTCTGTCCAGCCTCCTCTGAACCTGTCCTCCTCTGAACCTGTTCTCCTCTATCCAGCCTCCTCTGAACCTATTCTTCTCTGTCCACCCTCCTCTGAACCCGTTCTCCTCTGTCCAGCCTCCTCTGAATCCGTTCTGCTCTGTCCAGCCTCCTCTGAACCCGTTCTCCTCTGTCCAACCTCCTCTGAACCCGTTCTCCTCTGTCCAGCCTCCTGTGAACCTGTTCTCCTCTGTCCAGCCTCCTCTGAACCAGTTCTCCTCTGTCCAGCCTCCTCTGAACCTGTTCCCCTCTGTAAAGCCTCCTCTGAACCCATTCCCCTCTGTCCAGCCTCCTCTGAACCCGTTCTCCTCTGTCCACCCTCTTCTGTCCAGCCTCCTCTGAACCCTTCTTCTCTGTAAAGCCTCCTCTAAACCTATTCTTCTCTGTCCAGCCTCCTCTGAACCCGTTCTCCTCTGTCCACCCTCCTCTGAACCCGTTCTCCTCTGTCCAGCCTCCTCTGAACCTGTTCCCCTCTGTCCAGCCTCCTCTGAACCTATTCTTCTCTTTCCACCCTCCTCTGAACCTGTTCTCCTCTGTCCAGCCTCATCTGAACCCGTTCTCCTCTGTCCAGCCTCCTCTGAACCTGTTCTCCTCTGTCCAGCCTCCTCTGAACCTATTTTTCTCTGTCCACCCTCCTCTGAACCCGTTCTCCTCTGTAAAGCCTCATCTGAACCTATTCTTCTCTGTCCAGCCTCATCTGAACCGGTTCTCCTCTGTCCACCCTCCTCTGAACCCATTCACCTCTGTCCAGCCTCCTCTGAACCCATTCTCCTCTGTCCACCCTCCTCTGTCCACCCTCCTCTGAACCTATTCTTCTCTGTCCAGCCTCCTCTGAACCCGTTCTCCTCTGTCCACCCTCCTCTGAACCCGTTCTCCTCTGTCCAGCCTCATCTGAACCTGTTCTCCTCTGTCCAGCCTCCTCTGAACCTATTATTCTCTGTCCACCCTCCTCTGAACCCGTTCTCCTCTGTCCAGCCTCCTCTGAATCCATTCTGCTCTGTCCAGCCTCCTCTGAACCCGTTCTCCTCTGTCCAACCTCCTCTGAACCCGTTCTCCTCTGTCCAGCCTCCTGTGAACCTGTTCTCCTCTGTCCAGCCTCCTCTGAACCAGTTCTCCTCTGTCCAGCCTCCTCTGAATCTGTTCCACTCTGTAAAGCCTCCTCTGAACCCATTCCCCTCTGTCCAGCCTCCTCTGAACCCGTTCTCCTCTGTCCAACCTCCTCTGAACCCGTTCTCCTCTGTCCAGCCTCCTGTGAACCTGTTCTCCTCTGTCCAGCCTCCTCTGAACCAGTTCTCCTCTGTCCAGCCTCCTCTGAATCTGTTCCACTCTGTAAAGCCTCCTCTGAACCCATTCCCCTCTGTCCAGCCTCCTCTGAACCCGTTCTCCTCTGTCCACCTTCTTCTGTCCAGCCTCCTCTGAACCCTTCTCCTCTGTAAAGCCTCCTCTGAATACGTTCTCCTCTGTAAAGCCTCCTCTGAATTCGTTCTCCCCTGTAAAGCCTCCTCTGAATCCGTTCTCCTCTGTAAAGCCTCAGCTGAATCCGTTCTCCTCTGTAAAGCTTCCCCTGAATCCGTGCTCCTCTGTAAAGCCTCCTCTCAATCCGTTCTCTTCTGTCCAGCCTCCTCTGAACCTGTCCTCCTCTGAACCTGTTCTCCTCTATCCAGCCTCCTCTGAACCTATTCTTCTCTGTCCACCCTCCTCTGAACCCGTTCTCCTCTGTCCAGCCTCCTCTGAATCCGTTCTGCTCTGTCCAGCCTCCTCTGAACCCGTTCTCCTCTGTCCAACCTCCTCTGAACCCGTTCTCCTCTGTCCAGCCTCCTGTGAACCTGTTCTCCTCTGTCCAGCCTCCTCTGAACCAGTTCTCCTCTGTCCAGCCTCCTCTGAACCTGTTCCCCTCTGTAAAGCCTCCTCTGAACCCATTCCCCTCTGTCCAGCCTCCTCTGAACCCGTTCTCCTCTGTCCACCCTCTTCTGTCCAGCCTCCTCTGAACCCTTCTTCTCTGTAAAGCCTCCTCTAAACCTATTCTTCTCTGTCCAGCCTCCTCTGAACCCGTTCTCCTCTGTCCACCCTCCTCTGAACCCGTTCTCCTCTGTCCAGCCTCCTCTGAACCTGTTCCCCTCTGTCCAGCCTCCTCTGAACCTATTCTTCTCTTTCCACCCTCCTCTGAACCTGTTCTCCTCTGTCCAGCCTCATCTGAACCCGTTCTCCTCTGTCCAGCCTCCTCTGAACCTGTTCTCCTCTGTCCAGCCTCCTCTGAACCTATTTTTCTCTGTCCACCCTCCTCTGAACCCGTTCTCCTCTGTAAAGCCTCATCTGAACCTATTCTTCTCTGTCCAGCCTCATCTGAACCGGTTCTCCTCTGTCCACCCTCCTCTGAACCCATTCACCTCTGTCCAGCCTCCTCTGAACCCATTCTCCTCTGTCCACCCTCCTCTGTCCACCCTCCTCTGAACCTATTCTTCTCTGTCCAGCCTCCTCTGAACCCGTTCTCCTCTGTCCACCCTCCTCCGAACCCGTTCTCCTCTGTCCAGCCTCATCTGAACCTGTTCTCCTCTGTCCAGCCTCCTCTGAACCTATTATTCTCTGTCCACCCTCCTCTGAACCCGTTCTCCTCTGTCCAGCCTCCTCTGAATCCATTCTGCTCTGTCCAGCCTCCTCTGAACCCGTTCTCCTCTGTCCAACCTCCTCTGAACCCGTTCTCCTCTGTCCAGCCTCCTGTGAACCTGTTCTCCTCTGTCCAGCCTCCTCTGAACCAGTTCTCCTCTGTCCAGCCTCCTCTGAATCTGTTCCACTCTGTAAAGCCTCCTCTGAACCCATTCCCCTCTGTCCAGCCTCCTCTGAACCCGTTCTCCTCTGTCCACCTTCTTCTGTCCAGCCTCCTCTGAACCCTTCTCCTCTGTAAAGCCTCCTCTGAATTCGTTCTCCCCTGTAAAGCCTCCTCTGAATCCGTTCTCCTCTGTAAAGCCTCAGCTGAATCCGTTCTCCTCTGTAAAGCTTCCCCTGAATCCGTGCTCCTCTGTAAAGCCTCCTCTCAATCCGTTCTCTTCTGTCCAGCCTCCTCTGAACCTGTCCTCCTCTGAACCTGTTCTCCTCTATCCAGCCTCCTCTGAACCTATTCTTCTCTGTCCACCCTCCTCTGAACCCGTTCTCCTCTGTCCAGCCTCCTCTGAATCCGTTCTGCTCTGTCCAGCCTCCTCTGAACCCGTTCTCCTCTGTCCAACCTCCTCTGAACTCGTTCTCCTCTGTCCAGCCTCCTGTGAACCTGTTCTCCTCTGTCCAGCCTCCTCTGAACCAGTTCTCCTCTGTCCAGCCTCCTCTGAACCTGTTCCACTCTGTAAAGCCTCCTCTGAACCCATTCCCCTCTGTCCAGCCTCCTCTGAACCCGTTCTCCTCTGTCCACCCTCTTCTGTCCAGCCTCCTCTGAACCCTTCTTCTCTGTAAAGCCTCCTCTGAACCTATTCGTCTCTGTCCACCCTGCTCTGAACCCGTTCTCCTCTGTAAAGCCTCCTCTAAACCTATTCTTCTCTGTCCAGCCTCCTCTGAACCCGTTCTCCTCTGTCCACCCTCCTCTGAACCCGTTCTCCTCTGTCCAGCCTCCTCTGAACCTGTTCCCCTCTGTCCAGCCTCCTCTGAACCTATTCTTCTCTTTCCACCCTCCTCTGAACCTGTTCTCCTCTGTCCAGCCTCCTCTGAACCCGTTCTCCTCTGTCCAGCCTCCTCTGAACCTGTTCTCCTCTGTCCAGCCTCCTCTGAACCTATTTTTCTCTGTCCACCCTCCTCTGAACCCGTTCTCCTCTGTAAAGCCTCATCTGAACCTATTCTTCTCTGTCCAGCCTCATCTGAACCGGTTCTCCTCTGTCCACCCTCCTCTGAACCCATTCACCTCTGTCCAGCCTCCTCTGAACCCATTCTCCTCTGTCCACCCTCCTCTGTCCAGCCTCCTCTGAACCCGTTCTCCTCTGTAAAGCCTCCTCTGAACCTATTCTTCTCTGTCCACCCTCCTCTGAACCCATTCTCCTCTGTAAAGCCTCCTCTGAACCTATTCTTCTCTGTCCACCCTCCTCTGAACCCATTCACCTCTGTCCAGCCTCCTCTGAACCCATTCTCCTCTGTCCACCCTCCTCTGTCCAGCCTCCTCTGAACCCGTTCTCCTCTGTAAAGCCTCCTCTGAACCTATTCTTCTCTGTCCACCCTCCTCTGAACCCGTTCTCCTCTGTAAAGCCTCAGCTGAATCCGTTCTCCTCTGTAAAGCTTCCCCTGAATCCGTGCTCCTCTGTAAAGCCTCCTCTCAATCCGTTCTCTTCTGTCCAGCCTCCTCTGAACCTGTCCTCCTCTGAACCTGTTCTCCTCTATCCAGCCTCCTCTGAACCTATTCTTCTCTGTCCACCCTGCTCTGAACCCGTTCTCCTCTGTAAAGCCTCCTCTAAACCTATTCTTCTCTGTCCAGCCTCTCTGAACCTGTTCTCCTCTGTCCACCCTCCTCTGAACCCGTTCTCCTCTGTCCAGCCTCCTCTGAACCTGTTCCCCTCTGTCCAGCCTCCTCTGAACCTATTCTTCTCTTTCCACCGTCCTCTGAACCTGTTCTCCTCTGTCCAGCCTCCTCTGAACCCGTTCTCCTCTGTCCAGCCTCCTCTGAACCTGTTCTCCTCTGTCCAGCCTCCTCTGAACCTATTTTTCTCTGTCCACCCTCCTCTGAACCCGTTCTCCTCTGTAAAGCCTCATCTGAACCTATTCTTCTCTGTCCAGCCTCATCTGAACCGGTTCTCCTCTGTCCACCCTCCTCTGAACCCATTCACCTCTGTCCAGCCTCCTCTGAACCCATTCTCCTCTGTCCACCCTCCTCTGTCCAGCCTCCTCTGAACCCGTTCTCCTCTGTAAAGCCTCCTCTGAACCTATTCTTCTCTGTCCACCCTCCTCTGAACCCATTCTCCTCTGTAAAGCCTCCTCTGAACCTATTCTTCTCTGTCCACCCTCCTCTGAACCCATTCACCTCTGTCCAGCCTCCTCTGAACCCATTCTCCTCTGTCCACCCTCCTCTGTCCAGCCTCCTCTGAACCCGTTCTCCTCTGTAAAGCCTCCTCTGAACCTATTCTTCTCTGTCCACCCTCCTCTGAACCCGTTCTCCTCTGTCCAGCCTCATCTGAACCTGTTCTCCTCTGTCCAGCCTCCTCTGAACCTATTATTCTCTGTCCACCCTCCTCTGAACCCGTTCTCCTCTGTCCAGCCTCCTCTGAACCCGTTCTCCTCTGTAAAGCCTCAGCTGAATCCGTTCTCCTCTGTAAAGCTTCCCCTGAATCCGTGCTCCTCTGTAAAGCCTTCTCTCAATCCGTTCTCTTCTGTCCAGCCTCCTCTGAACCTGTCCTCCTCTGAACCTGTTCTCCTCTATCCAGCCTCCTCTGAACCTATTCTTCTCTGTCCACCCTCCTCTGAACCCGTTCTCCTCTGTCCAGCCTCCTCTGAACCCGTTCCACTCTGTAAAGCCTCCTCTGAACCCGTTCTCCTCTGTCCAACCTCCTCTGAACCCGTTCTCCTCTGTCCACCCTCTTCTGTCCAGCCTCCTCTGAACCCTTCTTCTCTGTAAAGCCTCCTCTGAACCTATTCTTCTCTGTCCACCCTGCTCTGAACCCGTTCTCCTCTGTAAAGCCTCCTCTAAACCTATTCTTCTCTGTCCAGCCTCCTCTGAACCCGTTCTCCTCTGTCCACCCTCCTCTGAACCCGTTCTCCTCTGTCCAGCCTCCTCTGAACCTGTTCCCCTCTGTCCAGCCTCCTCTGAACCTATTCTTCTCTTTCCACCCTCCTCTGAACCTGTTCTCCTCTGTCCAGCCTCCTCTGAACCTGTTCTCCTCTGTCCAGCCACCTCTGAACCTATTTTTCTCTGTCCACCCTCCTCTGAACCCGTTCTCCTCTGTAAAGCCTCATCTGAACCTATTCTTCTCTGTCCAGCCTCACCTGAACCCGTTCTCCTCTGTCCACCCTCCTCTGAACCCATTCACCTCTGTCCAGCCTCCTCTGAACCCATTCTCCTCTGTCCACCCTCCTCTGTCCAGCCTCCTCTGAACCCGTTCTCCTCTGTAAAGCCTCCTCTGAACCTATTCTTCTCTGTCCACCCTCCTCTGAACCCATTCTCCTCTGTAAAGCCTCCTCTGAACCTATTCTTCTCTGTCCAGCCTCATCTGAACCTGTTCTCCTCTGTCCAGCCTCCTCTGAACCTATTATTCTCTGTCCACCCTCCTCTGAACCCGTTCTCCTCTGTCCAGCCTCCTCTGAACCCGTTCTCCTCTGTAAAGCCTCAGCTGAATCCGTTCTCCTCTGTAAAGCTTCCCCTGAATCCGTGCTCCTCTGTAAAGCCTCCTCTCAATCCGTTCTCTTCTGTCCAGCCTCCTCTGAACCTGTCCTCCTCTGAACCTGTTCTCCTCTATCCAGCCTCCTCTGAACCTATTCTTCTCTGTCCACCCTCCTCTGAACCCGTTCTCCTCTGTCCAGCCTCCTCTGAACCTGTTCCACTCTGTAAAGCCTCCTCTGAACCCGTTCTCCTCTGTCAAACCTCCTCTGAACCCGTTCTCCTCTGTCCACCCTCTTCTGTCCAGCCTCCTCTGAACCCTTCTTCTCTGTAAAGCCTCCTCTGAACCTATTCTTCTCTGTCCACCCTCCTCTGAACCCGTTCTCCTCTGTAAAGCCTCCTCTAAACCTATTCTTCTCTGTCCAGCCTCCTCTGAACCCGTTCTCCTCTGTCCACCCTCCTCTGAACCCGTTCTCCTCTGTCCACCCTCCTCTGAACCCGTTCTCCTCTGTCCAGCCTCATCTGAACCTGTTCTCCTCTGTCCAGCCTCCTCTGAACCTATTATTCTCTGTCCACCCTCCTCTGAACCCGTTCTCCTCTGTCCAGCCTCCTCTGAACCTGTACTCCTCTGTCCAGCCTCCTCTGAACCTATTTTTCTCTGTCCACCCTCCTCTGAACCCGTTCTCCTCTGTAAAGCCTCATCTGAACCTATTCTTCTCTGTCCAGCCTCATCTGAACCGGTTCTCCTCTGTCCACCCTCCTCTGAACCCATTCACCTCTGTCCAGCCTCCTCTGAACCCATTCTCCTCTGTCCACCCTCCTCTGTCCAGCCTCCTCTGAACCCGTTCTCCTCTGTAAAGCCTCCTCTGAACCTATTCTTCTCTGTCCACCCTCCTCTGAACCCATTCTCCTCTGTAAAGCCTCCTCTGAACCTATTATTCTCTGTCCAGCCTCCTCTGAACCCGTTCTCCTCTGTCCACCCTCCTCTGAACCTATTCTTCTCTTTCCACCCTCCTCTGAACCCGTTCTCCTCTGTAAAGCCTCCTCTAAACCTATTCTTCTCTGTCCAGCCTCCTCTGAACCCGTTCTCCTCTGTCCACCCTCCTCTGAACCCGTTCTCCTCTGTCCAGCCTCCTCTGAACCTGTTCCCCTCTGTCCAGCCTCCTCTGAACCTATTCTTCTCTTTCCACCCTCCTCTGAACCTGTTCTCCTCTGTCCAGCCTCCTCTGAACCTGTTCTCCTCTGTCCAGCCACCTCTGAACCTATTTTTCTCTGTCCACCCTCCTCTGAACCCATTCTCCTCTGTAAAGCCTCATCTGAACCTATTCTTCTCTGTCCAGCCTCACCTGAACCCGTTCTCCTCTGTCCACCCTCCTCTGAACCCATTCACCTCTGTCCAGCCTCCTCTGAACCCATTCTCCTCTGTCCACCCTCCTCTGTCCAGCCTCCTCTGAACCCGTTCTCCTCTGTAAAGCCTCCTCTGAACCTATTCTTCTCTGTCCACCCTCCTCTGAACCCATTCTCCTCTGTAAAGCCTCCTCTGAACCTATTCTTCTCTGTCCAGCCTCATCTGAACCTGTTCTCCTCTGTCCAGCCTCCTCTGAACCTATTATTCTCTGTCCACCCTCCTCTGAACCCGTTCTCCTCTGTCCAGCCTCCTCTGAACCCGTTCTCCTCTGTAAAGCCTCAGCTGAATCCGTTCTCCTCTGTAAAGCTTCCCCTGAATCCGTGCTCCTCTGTAAAGCCTCCTCTCAATCCGTTCTCTTCTGTCCAGCCTCCTCTGAACCTGTCCTCCTCTGAACCTGTTCTCCTCTATCCAGCCTCCTCTGAACCTATTCTTCTCTGTCCACCCTCCTCTGAACCCGTTCTCCTCTGTCCAGCCTCCTCTGAACCTGTTCCACTCTGTAAAGCCTCCTCTGAACCCGTTCTCCTCTGTCAAACCTCCTCTGAACCCGTTCTCCTCTGTCCACCCTCTTCTGTCCAGCCTCCTCTGAACCCTTCTTCTCTGTAAAGCCTCCTCTGAACCTATTCTTCTCTGTCCACCCTCCTCTGAACCCGTTCTCCTCTGTAAAGCCTCCTCTAAACCTATTCTTCTCTGTCCAGCCTCCTCTGAACCCGTTCTCCTCTGTCCACCCTCCTCTGAACCCGTTCTCCTCTGTCCACCCTCCTCTGAACCCGTTCTCCTCTGTCCAGCCTCATCTGAACCTGTTCTCCTCTGTCCAGCCTCCTCTGAACCTATTATTCTCTGTCCACCCTCCTCTGAACCCGTTCTCCTCTGTCCAGCCTCCTCTGAACCTGTACTCCTCTGTCCAGCCTCCTCTGAACCTATTTTTCTCTGTCCACCCTCCTCTGAACCCGTTCTCCTCTGTAAAGCCTCATCTGAACCTATTCTTCTCTGTCCAGCCTCATCTGAACCGGTTCTCCTCTGTCCACCCTCCTCTGAACCCATTCACCTCTGTCCAGCCTCCTCTGAACCCATTCTCCTCTGTCCACCCTCCTCTGTCCAGCCTCCTCTGAACCCGTTCTCCTCTGTAAAGCCTCCTCTGAACCTATTCTTCTCTGTCCACCCTCCTCTGAACCCATTCTCCTCTGTAAAGCCTCCTCTGAACCTATTATTCTCTGTCCAGCCTCCTCTGAACCCGTTCTCCTCTGTCCACCCTCCTCTGAACCCGTTCTCCTCTGTCCAGCCTCATCTGAACCTGTTCTCCTCTGTCCAGCCTCCTCTGAACCTATTATTCTCTGTCCACCCTCCTCTGAACCGGTTCTCCTCTGTCCAGCCTCCTCTGAACCTGTTCTCCTCTGTAAAGCCTCAGCTGAATCCGTTCTCCTCTGTAAAGCTTCCCCTGAATCCGTGCTCCTCTGTAAAGCCTCCTCTCAATCCGTTCTCTTCTGTCCAGCCTCCTCTGAACCTGTCCTCCTCTGAACCTGTTCTCCTCTATCCAGCCTGCTCTGAACCTATTCTTCTCTGTCCACCCTCCTCTGAACCCGTTCTCCTCTGTCCAGCCTCCTCTGAATCCGTTCTGCTCTGTCCAGCCTCCTCTGAACCCGTTCTCCTCTGTCCAACCTCCTCTGAACCCGTTCTCCTCTGTCCAGCCTCCTCTGAAACCGTTCTCCTCTGTAAAGCCTCCTCTGAACCTATTCTTCTCTGTCCACCCTCCTCTGAACCCGTTCTCCTCTGTCCACCCTCCTCTGAACCCGTTCTCCTCTGTCCACCCTCCTCTGAACCCGTTCTCCTCTGTAAAGCCTCCTCTGAATCCGTTCTCCTCTGTCCAGCCTCCTCTGAACCCGTTCTCCTCTGTAAAGCCTCCTCTGAACCCGTTCTCCTCTGTCCACCCTCCTCTGAACCCGTTCTCCTCTGTCCACCCTCCTCTGAACCCGTTCTCCTCTGTCCACCCTCCTCTGAACCCGTTCTCCTCTGTCCACCCTCCTCTGAACCCGTTCTCCTCTGTCCACCCTCCTCTGAACCCGTTCTCCTCTGTCCACCCTCCTCTGAACCTGTTCTCCTCTGTCCAGCCTCCTCTGAACCCGTTCTCCTCTGTCCACCCTCCTCTGAACCCGTTCTCCTCTGTCCAGCCTCCTCTGAACCCGTTCTCCTCTGTCCACCCTCCTCTGAACCCGTTCTCCTCTGTCCACCGTGCAGAAAGACAAATAAACATAGACTGACTCGCTCCCTGAGTGCCCCCATCACCGCCCGCCATAGCAGCCCCTCTATCAGAGAGCCCCTCCACTCAGGTTTCACTTCTCTGTGCTTCGAGCTGCGCCCAGTCACGCTGACACACACCCTTACACTCAACCAGTCCAATATTGAATGCGTCGGTGTGAGAAAATATGTAGGCCTACATGTGTGTCTAGGTATTTCAGGTTTGGGGTCAATCCCATGTCAATTTAGGTAGTGAATTGGAATTCAAGAGCTGAAAAAACACCCTAATTGCACTTTCCAGTTCTTGAGGTTCTATGAACCTCCTACTGGATTATCTGAATCTAAATGCAATTGACCCTAACCAAGACGTAAATATAAAACATAGACATAGACATTACGAAACATAACGTAACAAAATTAAGAAAAAGTCAAGGGGTCTGATTACTTTTTGAATGCACTGTATATGTGTGTGTGTTGAGCTTGATCCTGACTCATCATGGTTGTCACCAAGCTTCCTGTTTGTATGAAACAATCTCTGTCCAAAGAGATAAAGGAGGAGGAGGGTCAACAGATATGTAGAAAGATAGTGGGAGAGTAGGGAGAAGAAATCTTTCTATCTTACAGAAAAATAAAGACAACACAGAGGACAATCAGAAATCCCTCTCAGAGCACTCCCTCTTAGAGCACTCCCTCTTAGAGCACTCCCTCTCAGAGCACTCCCTCTCAGAGCACTCCCTCTCAGACCACTCCCTCTCAGACCACTCCCTCTCAGACCACTCCCTCTCAGAGCACTCCCTCTCAGAGCACTCCCTCTCAGAGTACTCCCTCTCAGAGCACTCCCTCTCAGAGCACTCCCTCTCAGAGCACTCCCTCTTAGAGCACTCCCTCTCAGAGCACTCCCTCTCAGAGCACTCCCTCTCAGAGCACTCCCTCTCAGAGCACTCCCTCTCAGAGCACTCCCTCTTAGAGCACTCAGTTGTGGGTAGCAGGATTAGGGCTGTCAGCAGCGCGACAGCTGTGTACATCTGGAGCTGTTGGCCCCTTACAGCTCAATCCTCACATTGTTACATACAGATAGCTGCAGCTACCCCACTGTCTTCCCTGCTTTACTCTGCTGTGCTACACATCACATTGTTACTGATAAATACACACCTTACCCTGCTCTATCTTACATCCCCCATCTCTTGTCTAGCCCTTCCCTGGGGGAAGGATTTATGTGTGACATGCTGTTTTTCATGATGACGTACAGATAGGTTTCTCTGGTTACGTGACTGTATAATATGCTGGTGGCCTGTGAGTGTGTGTGTGTGTGTGTGTGTGCCGTGGGCTCACTGTGAGCGATAGCCACCTGGTCTTTCATAATCCATCTCTAGAAGATCTAAGCAGTGATCAAGGCTTCACTCCTACATGTTACCTGGGACGACCAGAGAATGTCTGCCAAAGCCAGCCTATTCTTTCTCAATGAATAGATATTCAAGAGTCCAAAAACAGTCTCCTTGGTTTCGCTCTCCTTTTATTGTGGAATACACTATAGTGCACAATGAAAATTCAATTGCCTACCATTATATAACTTTCCAATCAGTTGCTGACATGGGTCAGAATGAATAATTATCTAACAAAATGTTTGTGACTTCCTTAACGTTTTCATATTGTCCTAGAATCTATCCCACGACCCTTTATTATTAAGAATGTTTCAAAAATTATTGGAGATGTTTTTTACAGACCAAATCATAAGGTGTTTGACAGTAAATCTGTGCTAAAGTGCAACGTTACGCGTCTCTGTTTTTGTAGATGTCTACATTTCGTTTTGTATGTCTGCATGAGAAAGTGTGTGTGTTCCCTATCACCCAGACAGATTTCATAGCTATCTATCAGACAATACAGGAACACATTGTAACGACGGTGTAGGAATGTCTAGTACTCTGACTCAAAGCTTTTCCTCAAGGATAGGCAGACATCACATAGCAGCGCAGAAAAACAACTAAATTGCTGAATACAGGAATAGCTGAATTCTTATCAGACACAATTCTACCATGCAGAGAGAAGGAAAGATAATTGCTGTTTTTTAGCATGGGTGCCCAAAGAGCATGACACTCCAACATGTTGACACCCATGGCATCTAAATTGAATGTATTTATTTATTTTCGTAATGAGAAAAGACTGTCTGTATTGGTAAGACAAACATAATACATGTGTATGGTACTTACAATTTGAGGACAATACTAAATTCCTAATTCCAACCTAGGACTACATGTCACCACTGTAACCATGAACGATTTGCAAGTGGAAACAAAACAAATGATCAATTAGCGCCATCTTGCGAACATCCTTTATAAAACACTCACACAATCAAGACACCATCTCCCATGATTCCCCCATTCCTACGTCGTATGTAAAGGTTACGTCAGTGTGCGCGATGAGGTAACTACAAATATGGCAGCGCTTTTTGCAACACGTTGCTTATTTAGAAGCTATTCTCGGGTCAGAAATGTCGATCAAAATACACGAGTACTTGTCAGATGTAGCAGAAGGATGCTGTGCAGTGCACCGTCTGACAGCAGTAAGTCGTTTATTTTATCGTCAAATTGGAGTTCTACCTTCTGACCTTGTAGCATGTGCAGCTATTGTTGTCTAACGTTAGCTGCCTATGCTAGCGTTAACTTTTTAGTATTTTAATGGTAGTAGTAGCTAGTTGTTATCTCGAAGCGATTTAAACGCATGTTGACAACAACGCAAATGTATGACGCGTTCACAACTGGGAACTCAGACATCTCCGATTTCAGTGCGTTCAAGACAACTTGGAACTCGGAGTAAACGAGCTCCGACTGGATAAATCGAAGTCATGGATTTCTAATTCGGAAACTCTGGCCTCTTTCTAGAGCTCCGACCTGAAGAGAGATCACTGGCATCGTGATTTGACCTTGTTTTTTTCCCCAGTTCTCAGTCTTGAAGGCACCATTAGCTTTTTGTAAAGCATAAACTACTGGTGGTTTCAAGACAACTGGGAACTTGGGAAAAAAAAATCAGTGATATTCAACTCAGCAAGTCGGAGCTCTTGAAAGTTCCCAGAGTTCTCGACATTTACCGACTTGGATGAAGATTTAAAAGATTTTTCCCAGTTGTCTTGAACACTCTGAAGTTGGAGATTTCCAAGGTCTGAGTTCCCATTTGTTTTGAACGTGACAGCGTCACATGCATATTATCTGGCTACCATGGATCTAATTTAAAGGAAAGGTCCACCTAAAATATCGAATTTCTTTAAGTTACAGTGTTAAATAACTATGTGAAAACAATATTTTATGTAAATAAATGTTTCATTTTATCATTAAGGCTGGTAGCAACGTGGAAATCTGTTGCATCTGAAGTTTACTACAAAACCGACAATGCAATGCTCTCTCCATGGACTGGTTAGGGAGCTAGATAAAATTAAACACAATACCAAAGTCGATATCAGCATGTGAAGTAGTTAGTGCAGTTGGTTTAGGAGATTTTGTAGACTCCTAAATTGATAGTTAGCTATAATCTCGCCATGTTCAACCTGCAGATCGATGTGCCTCGCAGAGGCACTATGCAATGCACCCTGGACTGAAGAGGCAGACAAGTATGAGAGTTGTGGTGGTCCCACCTGTTAAATTACACATTTCTCAAGGTAGGCATTATTGAAAAAATATTTTAAAAATGGCTCATTTGAGAGAAGACAACGTCCTGCGCTTATGACATCGCCCATTATTGAAATTTGACATATGATGTTTTTGCGATCAAAAAGTCATATTCCTATTAACTTCCAGTGGCTTTAATACAATGCTACGTCATAATGGCCAAATTTCTCCCCGCTTGAACGGCAATAGCGCAGATGCACATGAAGAGGGGGGCAACTTTATTTTTGGCGTTGGGTCTGGGGGTCCTCCCTCAGAATTGTTTTGGGCATCTAAAGTTAATTTCCTGCATTTCTACTGGGGCTGTCCCTGACACACAAATAAACAAATTATTGGTCGACCAAGAGTAGTTTTTTTTTTTTTTCAACCAATCGATTGGTCAAAAAATGTAAATGGGAAGAGTGCGTTTGCTTGTTTGATATGGAAAAGTGTTGTGGTCGCTATTGATATAGAAACTCGAGATGAAGCAGCTGCTTTATAAGTGGGATGCACTGTTGAGTGCTACATCCTGAGGGGTTCGTGCTGATTGTACGGAGATTGTGACAGACTGTTAAATGGCATCCCTTGAGAAGGCATGAACAAGATGTATGTCAGGAGAAGTGCAGTATTATCATAAGTGTACTTGGAATACAGAGTAGGAATGGAGGGAAAAAGAGCAGCAGAGGAGCTCTAAGGGGGAGGAAGAGGGTGCGCTTGAGTCGGTTAAAAAAGGAGGAGAAATGGAAGTGAATGAGGGCGAAGTATCGGCGGTGGTAGGTGTGGTGACGTTCTCCAGGGTTAAATGCACCAGGGTTAAAGATGAGCCCGAGACATGCACCGAGGTTAATGATGAGCCCGAGACATGCACCGAGGATAAAGATGAGCCCGAGACATGCACCGAGGATAAAGATGAGCCCGAGACATGCACTGAGGTTAATGATGAGCCCGAGACATGCACTGAGGTTAATGATGAGCCCGAGACATGCACCGAGGATAAAGATGAGCCCGAGACATGCACCGAGGTTAATGATGAGCCCGAGACATGCACCCAGGATAAAGATGAGCCCGAGACATGCACCGAGGTTAATGATGAGCCCGAGACATGCACCGAGGATAAAGATGAGCCCGAGACATGCACTGAGGTTAATGATGAGCCCGAGACATGCACCGAGGATAAAGATGAGCCCGAGACATGCACCAGGGTTAAAGATGAGCCCGAGACATGCACTGAGGTTAATGATGAGCCCGAGACATGCACTGAGGTTAATGATGAGCCCGAGACATGCACCGAGGATAAAGATGAGCCCGAGACATGCACCAGGGTTAAAGATGAGCCCGAGACATGCACTGAGGTTAATGATGAGCCCGAGACATTCACCGAGGTTAATGATGAGCCCGAGACATGCACCGAGGATAAAGATGAGCCCGAGACATTCACCGAGGTTAATGATGAGCCTGAGACATTCACTGAGGTTAATGATGAGCCCGAGACATGCACCGAGGATAAAGATGAGCCCGAGACATGCACCGAGGATAAAGATGAGCCCGAGACATGCACCCAGGATAAAGATGAGCCCGAGACATGCACCCAGGATAAAGATGAGCCCGAGACATGCACCCAGGATAAAGATGAGCCCGAGACATGCACCCAGGATAAAGATGAGCCCGAGACATGCACCCAGGATAAAGATGAGCCCGAGACATGCACCGAGGTTAATGATGAGCCCGAGACATGCACCCAGGATAAAGATGAGCCCGAGACATGCACCCAGGATAAAGATGAGCCCGAGACATGCACCCAGGATAAAGATGAGCCCGAGACATGCACCCAGGATAAAGATGAGCCCGAGACATGCACCCAGGATAAAGATGAGCCCGAGACATGCACCCAGGATAAAGATGAGCCCGAGACATGCACTGAGGTTAATGATGAGCCCGAGACATGTACCGAGGATAAAGATGAGCCCGAGACATGCACCCAGGATAAAGATGAGCCCGAGACATGCACCCAGGATAAAGATGAGCCCGAGACATGCACCCAGGATAAAGATGAGCCCGAGACATGTTCCCAGGATAAAGATGAGCCTGAGACATGCACCCAGGATAAAGATGAGTCTTTAGTTTTTTGTTAAAAGTGGGCCGTTGGCTTTTGCTGATCCATTTGTTGTTTCAGGGTGGGTGAAAACCAATTATTGAAAGGAGGGATTACTGGGGTAGTGGTAAATTTGCAAATAAAGTCATTAAAAGTCATACAATGTGATTTTCTGGATTATTTCTTTCTCATTATGTCTGTCATAGTTGAAGTGTACCTATGATGAAAATTACAGGCCTCATCTTTTTAAGTGGGAGAACTTGCACAATTGGTGGCTGATGAAATACTTTTTTGCCCCACTGTAATTAATGGTTGAATAATTGAACTGACCATTATTCCTAGATCCCAGACTGTACCTTACCCATCAACTCAAGATTGAACTTTGTACCAATTCACTGATTGTTATAATATATACCTGAGCTCCGTAGACTGGTCTTCCCTGGCTGTCTGACCCTGCTTTGACACCTGTCACCATCTGATCCTGCTAAGACATGATGAGCATAATGTTGTGTTCTGTTTGTGCACCATGGCAGTGAAGCCTGTAGAGATGTTTATACCGTGTCAGAGTGAAAAGTAGGGAATTAGCTTGGGAAACTGACAGATCAAGTACATTGCTATACTGATTAAAATAAAAACTCACATTGCACTGAAAAAATGTCAGAATATCGGTCTTCAATCGTTTGGCCGCTGGTTTCATCGTTTGATTCAGGTCTTGTGTGATTGAGGCAAAAATAATTGCTGAAGATTGTATTTTTAGCTAGCTACCTCACTATCTTAAAGTTTGGGGGGCTCACCATCCCCAGTGAAAGTTGCACCCCGCACATGAAAACATGAAATGACGCTGGGAATCGATAGAAAATCGCTCTGCTGCACAAAAACAACATTAACATTGAAGATGGGTGAATCTTTCCTTTAAGCTCTCATCCTTCTAGACCTATCGGCTGCCTTCGATACTGTGAACCATCAGATCCTCCTCTCCACCCTCTCCGAGTTGGGCATCTCCGGCGTGGCCCACGCTTGGATTGCGTCCTACCTGACAGGTCGCTCCTACCAGGTGGCGTGGCGAGAATCTGTCTCCTCACCATGCGCTCTCACCACTGGTGTCCCCCAGGGCTCTGTTCTAGGCCCTCTCCTATTCTCGCTATACACCAAGTCACTTGGCTCTGTCATAACCTCACATGGTCTCTCCTATCATTGCTATGCAGACGACACACAATTAATCTTCTCCTTTCCCCCTTCTGATGACCAGGTGGCGAATCGCATCTCTGCATGTCTGGCAGACATATCAGTGTGGATGACGGATCACCATCTCAAGCTGAACTTCGGCAAGACGGAGCTGCTCTTCCTCCCGGGAAGGACTGCCCGTTCCATGATCTCGCCATCACGGTTGACAACTCCATTGTGTCCTCCTCCCAGAGCGCTAAGAACCTTGGCGTGATCCTGGACAACACCCTGTCGTTCTCAACTAACATCAAGGCGGTGGCCCGTTCCTGTAGGTTCATGCTCTACAACATCCGCAGAGTACGACCCTGCCTCACACAGGAAGCGGCGCAGGTCCTAATCCAGGCACTTGTCATCTCCCGTCTGGATTACTGCAACTCGCTGTTGGCTGGGCTCCCTGCCTGTGCCATTAAACCCCTTCAACTCATCCAGAACGCCGCAGCCCGTCTAGTGTTCAACCTTCCCAAGTTCTCTCACGTCACCCCGCTCCTCCGCTCTCTCCACTGGCTTCCAGTTGAAGCTCGCATCCGCTACAAGACCATGGTGCTTGCCTACGGAGCTGTGAGGGGAACGGCACCTCAGTACCTCCAGGCTCTGATCAGGCCCTACACCCAAATAAGGGCACTGCGTTCATCCACCTCTGGCCTGCTCGCCTCCCTACCACTGAGGAAGTACAGTTCCCGCTCAGCCCAGTCAAAACTGTTCGCTGCTCTGGCTCCCCAATGGTGGAACAAACTCCCTCACGACGCCAGGACAGCGGAGTCAATCACCACCTTCCGGAGACACCTGAAACCCCACCTCTTTAAGGAATACCTAGGATAGGATAAAGTAATCCTTCTCACCCCCCTCCCCCCTTAAAATATGTAGATGCACTATTGTAAAGTGGCTGTTCCACTGGATGTCATAAGGTGAATGCACCAATTTGTAAGTCGCTCTGGATAAGAGCGTCTGCTAAATGACTTAAATGTAAGTTACTAGCTAGCTCGGGTCCATCGCGACAACAATGACACGGAACCCAAACCGGCTGCGCACGTGCGCCATCGTGCATACATTTATTTTGTCCCCCCACACCAAACACAATTACGACATGCAGGTTAAAATATCAAAACAATCTCTGAACCAATTACATTAATTTGGGAACAGGTCAAAAAGCATTAAACATTTATGGCAATTTAGCTAGTTAGCTTGCACTTGCTAGCTGATTTGTCCTATTTAGCTAGCTTGCTGTTGCTAGCTAATTTGTCCTGGG
This sequence comes from Oncorhynchus gorbuscha, assembly GCF_021184085.1. Classification (NCBI taxonomy): domain Eukaryota; kingdom Metazoa; phylum Chordata; class Actinopteri; order Salmoniformes; family Salmonidae; genus Oncorhynchus; species Oncorhynchus gorbuscha. The sequence goes on along the minus strand of NW_025747393.1, from coordinate 6,923 downwards.
ATATAAACATTGAGTTGTTATTTTACCTGAAATACACAAGGTCCTCTACTCCGACAATTAATCCACACAAACGGTCAACCGAATCGTTTCTAGTCATCTCTCCTCCTTCCAGGCTTTTTACATCTTTGAACTTATATGGTGTTGGCATCTAAACTTTCATAGTATTACTGCAACGACCAGCAACACAGTTTGTCTTTCAATCACCCACGTGGGTATAACCAATGAGGAGATGGCACGTGGGTACCTGCTTCTATAAACCAATGAGGAGATGGGAGAGATGGACTTGCAGTGCGATCTGCGTCAGAAATAGAAAGGAGTTCTATTTTAGCCCTTGCAACACAGATGCTCGTTGGTGCGCACAATAATTTAATAACAGATTCCTACATTTATTTTGCAACACTCGCGCACAAACGCCACTTTCAATGTGTTCTTTGTTTAGTGGCTGGCTTCAATACAGCTACTTTCGTAACTCCCAAAAAATGCTGGGATGTACTTTTTCCCAAAATCATAATCCCACTGTGCCAGAATTACCTCAGGCATGATCATTGGAGCAAGTCTCGAAAGACCTGTCGCTGCAGCTACTCCATCCCTTCTATTCTTTGAGTACCGAGTCCACTTTAAGATTCTCTGGAGAACATGTAACAACGATGTAGCAATCATTCCAGTAGTTGACGATTGAAAAGTATCTAGAAAGCTTGTATTCAGAAGGCTTGTACATACCATCCTTGGTTTGTACTTGGCGCCATTCTTCCTGTTTCGCGGCATCAGTGAGATCACTTCCTGTCTCAATCTGTGCAGTGTGACTAGCTCCGATGCAGGTCGTACCTGTAGATCTGAGACCTAGCTTCATCTAGCTCTGAAGTCATTAATTTGTTTCTAGGTTCTCCAGATGCCCATGTGAAGCCCCAGTTTTTGGATGCAGAGGTGCAGGACATCCTAACCAGAATCACAGGCTTGAACCTGGAGAAGGTGTTCAGACCCATCAAACAGGAGCTGAAGCCCCCCAAGTACAAACTTATAACAGATGCACAGTTGAAGGAGGTATGGACACACACACATACACATGTTAGGGCAGATAGTTTGTCTATCATGCGGAGTAGGGAATGGCTCTACAACATCTGCTGCAACATTCTGAACATTTAATTTGGCAGATTACATCCCTATACAGCTGGTGTCAGTCTTGTTAATGTGTTTGTGTTGTAGGCGACCCAGGGAGCAGCACCAGAGGCTGCTGAAGATGCCTCCAGTGCTGCCGGAGAGGAAGCCCATCAACAATGTCCTGTCTGAGGACAAGATCCTGGAGGGCATGGACACAGCCAAATACGTGTTCACTGACATCACCTTCAACATACCACACAGGGTAGGAGATAGAGGAAGAGTGTGTTTGTTTGTGTCCACCAACGTTACATTCAACATACAGTACACCACAGGCAAAGTGTGTAATGGTTTGTGTCCATCAACATAAATATTGGTTATCATTTACAATGCCTCAAACAATTAGTGCTCTTTTGTCATGTTTTGTTCTCTCTTCCATGGTCACCTCCTGGTGTTTTCCAGGAGCGGTTCATAGTGATCCGGGAACCCACCGGGACACTGAAGAAGGCATCGTGGGAAGAGAGAGACAGGATCCTGCAGGTCTACTTCCCTAAAGAGGGCCGCAGGCTAACAGCACCCCGTCTTCGAGGAGAACCTGAAGGTGGAACCCCACCAGGATCGTCATGAGGATGTGTTGGATCTGTGCCAGGTCCAGTTTGAACCTGACTCCTCAGAATACATCAGGGTAAAATACCACTGCCTCTACACTCCTCAACAGGCTGTCCAGATGGATGCTTTAGTTATTATTACTCATTAGCAGTTCGTAAAACCCTCTCCCTATTGGCTGTGCTCTGCTGTCCAGGTGCATGCAGCCACCTTGAGGATCTTGAGAAGATGGGGAGGTATGATCTGCTGCGCTCCACCAGACACAGGAGGGTGAATGGACTCATCATAGACATGCTGCAGAAAGACCTGTGAGTCTGTGTGTGTTAGACCAGTGGCTCCCAAACTTTTTGGTTACTGTAGCACCCATTGAATATAGCTCTGCCCGGAGACCCCCAAAGTACCCCCTTGTGAATTTTAACCAGTAAGCCTATGGTCTCATGAATCTCCAGGTACCCCCTGTGGATAGACCACAAGTACCCTTTGTTGGGAACACTGTGTTAGAGGCTTGTTTTTCTTCTACATGACACCCCATATGTTATAAGTGTTTTGTAGGCATTGGGACAAGTAACGATTTAATAACACCATAACTGTTACATTGTTAGCCCAGAGTAACACCGGTTGTATTGTTTTCGATGGCAGGATGCAGTGAGTCTGGTGGGTCTGTTCAACAAGGTCCACCCACACAGTGAGACCGCCCAGGAGGACTCCAGCCAACAGGCCTCTGGACTTGTCCTGCTCAAGGTGAAGCCTAATCAGCTGACACTAGTGTATCTCAGAACCTGATTTATAGGTTGCGCTAGTCACCATATTGGTAGCCGTGATACACAGTAAACCCTTTGTTTAACCTCTTGTGTCTGTTCCCCACCAGATCTACGCTAAGCGGGAGTCCCAGAGGACAGGATAGGTAGAGCTGGCCCTGCAGGCCTACGAGCAGACTTCCGCAGAGATCCGTCTGACCGTCATGCATCACCACACCTAACCACTGGAGAGCTCTGTCACATCACAGCATAGCTCCATCTAACCGTCCCATACATCTCACACCCACAGCAATAAACCAACGGAGCAGTGACATTCTCCCTAATGGCCTGCCTATCCATGACCCCAATCTTTAATCAACTGGACAATTACGCTAAACAAAGAGAATAACTTAGTCCTTGAACTATGGAGCTCATCTTGAACCACTTGCAAGCCAAGTGTCCATTGCCAATGGATGGCATCAAAATGTGCACATAATTGGGATGCACCAAGCTTGACTTCTGTCGACGCAGTGCAGATATTCACTTCTGCATTTCAACTTTGTAATTTGTCCATAACCTTAATCATACTGTATCTCAACATTGGAACTGACTGTAAGCTGTTTAATTATCATGTACATACAAAATAAAAATGTTTATATACATACGTTTATAATATAATATATAATAATATATGCCATTTAGCAGACGCTTTTATCCAAAAGACATGTGTGCATACATTCTACGTATGGGTGGTCCCGGGGATCGAACCCACTACCCTGGCGTTACAAGCGCCATGCTCTACCAACTGAGCTACAGAAGGACCACAAGGACCCTGCATGCAGGGTAGCCTAGTGGTTAGAGCGTTGGACTAGTAACCGGAAGGTTGTAAGTTCAAATCTGTCGTTCTGCCCCTGAACAGGCAGTTAACCCACTGTTCCTAGGCCGTCATTGAAAATAATAATTTGTTCTTAACTGACTTGCCTAGTTAAATAAAGGTAAAATAAAAATATGGCCTGATTCAGACAAACACTTGTCATCTTTATTGAGTTGATAACATTTAATTCCAGACCAGTCATACATAAGGCACTTGGGTTCACATCTGTAACAATGAAGTAGCTCTTTATTAAAAACAGCAGATGCATAAGATACTAGACCATGGCAGAGCAGCATGCTTGCCGAGACATGTAGAGGGATACTGAAGACAAGCTCATGACCTAACTAATGAATGAAAGATCAAAGCCTGTTTAGCTAGTGGTAAGAGGTACAGTAGTAAACCCATCTTCCTATGTGTGAGGATAAGGTAAACATGTAAACAAGTGACCACTGGTTCACACTATCATTCTATACTGTAGGTCAATGTGAGAGTTGGAGGATGAAGTACTGTACAAAGGATTTTAAAACCATGGTGTATCCACTAGTTGGATGCCATTGCTAAATGTTTGCAATGGAAAAAGTTTACTCTATGAACAAAATGTGTTTTGTATTTGGAGTAAACCATTTCCATTGCAAAACATTTTGCAATGAAATACGACTAATGAATACAACCCGGGGTTGTGTTCAGCATGTGCGAAACCAGAAATCAATTTGACACAGTACATTTGACCTGTTCAATAAGAAGGCAAATTTGTATCCCGTTTCAAAACATTTACTGTGTTTATTCCTAATGAATGAACCCAGTCCACCTCATTATCACCCAAAGCCTTCTATAAACACCCTCCCACTGTGTTTCACAGTTAATGTGTGAAGAAGGAAAGACATGAACTCATCCACCCCACCTTTCACCAGTTTCACTGTAAAGGTAAAAACACCTGGTCCCCCACACACACACTCCCATTCACTAGGTGTATGAACAACACTGTGCTCTTTGGTCACTTTAAGGGCATTTCTCAAAGAGTTTCAGTCGTCTGAGAAGTCATCGTCCAGATTGACGTCTGTGGTGTCGATGTCATCGTCCAGATCAAACATGTCCAGGTCGTCAAGGCCCTGCAGGAATAAGTCATGTATATGAGTGAGGAGTCAGAGGAAAACTGTAGGTGAGGGTGAACTTTTGATTTGATTTGATGATTTGATTTGAACTACCTTGCTGGTACTTTGTTGTCCGTAACAGTTATATAGAGTACATCATTGTTCAATAAAAATTAAAACATGATTTCCAATATAGATTAGCATTCTAAATACTGTGTACGTCATGACAGGATGTATAGACTGGTTAGGTTTACCTCATCATTCAGGTCCAGCAGGTCCATGGATGCTGTTGCTACTCCTACAGGGGCTGCCTCCTCCACACCTTTACCCTCTAAGAGGGCAGCTACAGGGGCTGCCTCCTCCATACCTTTACCCTCTAAGAGGGCAGCTACAGGGGCTGCCTCCTCCACACCTTTACCCTCTAAGAGGGCAGCTACAGGGGCTGCCTCCTCCACATCTTTACCCTCTAAGAGGGCAGCTAGAGGGGCTGCCTCCTCCACACCTTTACCCTCTAAGAGGGCAGCTAGAGGGGCTGCCTCCTCCATACCTTTACCCTCTAAGAGGGCAGCTAGAGGGGCTGCCTCCTCCATACCTTTACCCTCTAAGAGGGCAGCTAGAGGGGCTGCCTCCTCCATACCTTTACCCTCTAAGAGGGCAGCTAGAGGGGCTGCCTCCTCCACACCTTTACCCTCTAAGAGGGCAGCGAGAGGGGGGCTGCCTCCCTCACACCTTTACCCTCTAAGAGGGCAGCTAGAGGGCTGCCTCCTCCACACCTTTACCCTCTAAGAGGGCAGCTAGAGGCTGCCTCCTCCACACCTTTACCCTCTAAGAGGGCAGCTAGAGGGGCTGCAGCGGCTAGCTCTGCGCCTGGTGGAACCACCTGGGTGAGTGCTGGTAGGGGCTCCACTGCTGGGGCTGCTGCAGCCTTGTCCTCTACAGTTGGGGTTGTAGCTGGATCTATGACTGGGGCTAGTTCTATGAGTGGAGCTGGGGCTAGGTCTATGGCTGGGGCTAGGTCTATGAGTGGTGCTGGGGCTAGGTCTATGAGTGGAGCTGGGGCTAGGTCTATGGCTGGGGCTAGGTCTATGAGTGGTGCTGGGGCTAGGTCTATGGCTGGGGCTAGGTCTATGGCTGGGGCTAGGTCTATGAGTGGTGCTGGGGATAGGTCTATGGCTGGGGCTAGGTCTATGAATGGTGCTGGAGCTAGGTCTCTGGCTGGGGCTAGGTCTATGGCTGAGGCTAGGTCTCTGGCTGGGTCTAGGTATATGGCTGGGGCTAGGTCTATGAGTGGTGCTGGGGATAGGTCTATGGCTGGGGCTAGGTCTATGAATGGTGCTGGAGCTAGGTCTCTGGCTGGGGCTAGGTCTATGGCTGAGGCTAGGTCTCTGGCTGGGGCTAGGTCTCTGGCTGAGGCTAGGTCTCTGGCTGGGGCTAGGTCTATGGCTGAGGCTAGGTCTCTGGCTGGGGCTAGGTCTATGGCTGAGGCTAGGTCTCTGGCTGGGGCTAGGTCTATGAGTGGTGCTGGGTCAGGTTCATTCTCTTCTACAATGACTGGGGCTTTTTCAGATGCTGCTATGGCTTCTGCTACTACCTCAGTAATGGGTGCTTCTGCTGCCACTGCCACTTCAATGGTAACAGGTGCTTGTTCTGTAACCATGGGTTCTGTTGCTATGGCTTCTAGTACTGCTGCGGCAATGGGTGCTTCAGCTTCCACCACTGCTTCTATGATAACAGGTTCTGGTTCTGTTGCTATAGGCACTGGCGCTTCCTCGGCAACTGGTGCTTCTGTTACAATGGGTTCTGTGACCAACTCTGTAACAGGTGTATCTGTTGCTATGGGCTTCATTGTTGCAGGTCCTTCCTCAACAGCCTCCTCTGGTGTTGCTCTGAACGCTTCCTCTGGGGTGGACTGTGCTACCTCTGGCACCAAGAGGGGTGCTTCTGTGTCATTTTCTATGGTGACAAGAGCCTCTATCTTAGTGATGATATCTTCCACTGATGTTGCCTCCTTTGGCTTGGGAGCTTCCACTTCAACAATAATGGGTTCCTCCTCTGCCAACTCAATGGATTCTTCCACTGCAGCCATAGTTGGTTCCACGAATGTCACTGGGATAGATTCTTCTACTGCTGGGATAAACTCCACGACTGCAGCTGCAACAGGTTCTACCTCTTCCATGACAATGGACTCTTCCACTACTGGAGCTTCTAGGGCTGTAGCCTCCACCACTGCTGCCATTACAGGGGTTTCTACCACTGCTTCCAATACAGGGGTTTCATCCATGCTCCCAGCAACCTAGAACAGTGACAGTAAAGTACTTTAATTAAGATTGACAAGTAGACAAATCACACTGAATGGTTGTGTCTAAAATAGGGGTTATGTAAGTAGTACAACATATAACAGCTGTGGCCATGTCCAGTATTGTAGTAGGTGTGAGATTTCAGAATTTACCTCTGGTTCAGCAGGCACTACTTTTGGCACATAGTCTGCAGATTCCCCCAGGACATTCCTATTCTCATTGG